>NW_027502065.1:0-73379 GCF_021521415.1 Bidens hawaiensis
CTTGCGTTGGATTTACTCATAGACAAAGTTCTAAAATCAGAGTTAATTAAAACTTTCGCGAAATAATTAAACATTCACCATCATATTACAAAAACAACAATTCTTGTCTTAAAATAAAAGTTGAATTGTCTTAACATAACATCACAATTCATAACACTCTATTCCAAGATGCCAGTCCTCTCCAGTCCCTGCCATGTGTCCCTCCACACGCCAACTGCCTTAACCTATTTGCCTCGTGCATACTAAAAGTCAGCTACGCTGAGTGAGTTATAGTTTAACAGTTTAGAGAATTATTCTTACACATTCTTTCGTTTACATACAAATATTATTTGTACTACCCTTAACTTATTCTTACACATTCTTACAAACACACAATTATACATACATTCTTGCATAGAATTATAAGGGTCTGCACCCGACTTCTTGCACAGATATTATAAGTTCTGCCACCCGACTTCTTGCACCGATATCGTAGAGTCGGCCACTCTATTCTTGCCCAGGTATTGAAAGGGCCTGCACCTGATCTCTTACTATTCTTGCCCAGGTATTAGAAGGGCCTACCACCCTGACTCTTACTTCACATTCCTTCTAGATTCTTACAATCATGTAAGTTAATCAACTAAAATATACAAGTTCTAACCTCTTTCTTTCATTCTTACATTAATCATTTGCATTAATCACATAAATATATATCTTTCTTTCATTCTTGCATTAATCATTCACGTTAAGCACACAAGTATATATGTTACTATTCTTACAAGTATGCACACAACCCGAAACCATCTCAAAGAGAAATGGGGCTAGAACCTACCTGGAGACGATTTCTCTCGTTGTTAATGGTAATGCCCTTTCTTAGCTGTGCACTACTACTGTACAATACATTACGCGCGTCATTATCCATTACTAGTACTTCTTACATCTAAGTTAATTAAACCCGCAACTAACAGGGGTCCGGGGGTAGCACCCCTGGTAGCGGGGGTCTAGGGCGGCAACCCCTAGCATCCTAGGGGCAGGGCCCCTGGCTGGGGTTGAGCCGCCAGGTCAGCTTGAAAAAATTTTATTTTAGTTAATAGGTCCTTTAACAAAAATGCATCAGAAAATTAATTTCATGGAATTTCGCTTCGCATGATTTTTTCGCTTCGCTATGAAGCCTTTTTTCGCTTCGCATGAAGCCTTTTTCACTTCGCATTACTTTTTTCGCTTCGAATTTTCATGTGATGCGAAATACTTATTTCGCTTCGAATGGTCATGCGATGCGAAATACTTATTTCGCTTCTCATGGCTGTGCGATGCGAAGTCGACCTATGCAAAAAAAACCTTCTTTTCATTACTTTTGCCATTTTAAGTGAAATTGCTCCGTGACTCATCCTTAGGACTCGATTTTACCCTTTTTATAGGTTTTGGGTCGTACCAACTTTGTATACCGCCGTTTTATGAGGTTATAACTCACCAAGTTTATGTTTTTCTTATATCTTACAACCCGATCTACTAAGATATCGATTTGCATGTCGAAATCAACCACCAAAATTAACCTTGTTGGCCAAAACTCACCTTTGGCTTCGGGTTCGGTTCGGATCTGGACATGTTCTTGTTGTTTGAAGACACGTTGAACATCAAGATCTCCCTTACTTTAGCCTGGATTCGAATTTGGGTCTTGAGAGAGAATGTGGTGTTCTAGGGAGTGTGTTATGTTGTGGGAAGAAAATGGTGAAGAAGGGGGATGGGACCTTATATAGAGGGCTATGGACCCCACCACCCACTTCCTTTACAAAACCCTTCCTTATCCAAATATAACACCACACGATAATTAAACAAACGACACACACGCAACAATAAATTCTCTTTTATTGTAATATCATAATACGGATGTTACAGTATTTCTCCGATTTTGATCCCATTGCAATGAGGCTTTTCAGGTATGAAAAACAGATAAGTGTGGGGATATTTGATATAAGGCTAAATATATATGAATCCCTTGTACATTTTATTTAATATTTTAATAGTTTATGTTTGGTTTTTATTAAGATTTGTATACTACTAACTTATTTGAATAAATATAGGTCCCGGGATTTGTTCGTGGTTAAATAGGGCGAAAAACGATCAAAAACAAGCTAAACCGGTGAACCGGAGCATCAGGAAACGAATCGAACCGAACCAGGAGTGAACCAGACTGGACCAGGACGGACCCCCCCTTTGATCGGAGCGCCGCGCGATAGGGAGGGCTAGGCCCGCCGCGCGGCGTGGCGGTGGTGTTTCCAGATCTTTCCAGCTTTTCCTTGACTGAAATTCGTATTTTTGGACACATGTTGCCTATTTAAAGACCCCTAAACTCACCCTTAATCATACTCGGAAGTTCCAGATGAATTTGGTGAGTTCCGAGGCGTCTGAGGTCAGTTTTCGGCAGCTTTGGAGTCGAGGAATCAGTCGGCGAAGCGCTTAATATTCAAGGACGAAGACTCCGGGTTTTATCGCCTTTATTCTTCCGTTTTTATTTATTTTCGCCATGATTTCGTCTATTATTTTTTTTTTGATTTTATGATCCTAGGCTAAACATTATAGACTGCCTAGGCTTATGATGAACCTATTTTGACGTTGTGTTTTGATTTGGGATTTATTTATCGATATGGTTTTATGATTTAGTAAAAGGTTTAATCTTATTAAATTGATGCATATGGATATTTAGGATTGTTTGATTAATTGTTATTATTCCATAGTTGCCTAGTTTATTGTTTTTCATTATGATAGGTTGCTATGAGGTCATCTATTTTGTGTTTTTGACCATTTTATGATTGATATGCATTAAGATCATAGGAATAATAATTATTAATTAAATAAACCTAAGTGTATTGCTAACCTAAATCTGTAAATTACTAGGTTATTGATAGGCCTTTATTATTTGATCTTGTTAGATTTAGTTCTTCGTAAGGAGTCCGTCTAGGTTTGATTATTCAATTATTTTCTATTGAATCAATTAAATATTTTAAGCTGCCTTTGATTTCCGTGCGGTAAGGTTGGATTTCGTATAAAGGAACTAAGTCATAAATAATTAGGCGACTGCAAGGAAACTTGATTTTTAATACTGGTGTGCGTTAAAACTTATTAAAAACCCATAGGTGTCTCTTGAGAAGGGTCAGGGGTCCTGTTCGGGTTTTTTCTTAGGTGCCTATTTTACGATCCGAGTCTATAACTAAATATTTTCCTGAGTCAATTCATTACTGAAATTTAGGGGATTCTATCCTAGGTAGTTACCTCATCATCATCTGTATTAAGTCGAAGTTCTAAGTTTAGTCGTCTTTAGTTTTCTTAATTAGTTTATTAGTAAAACCCCCCTAAAACAAATAATAAATAAATAAGTTGTGTCTGTAGTTTAGTCTAATTAGCTAGTAAACGTAATTTAAAGAGTCCTGTGGGTTCGATATCCGGACTTACTTAGCTGTTCTAGAGTCGACCGGTTCACTTGCCGGTTAGTAGTTTTAGTTATGTTAAGAGTCTAGAATTTATTACTTAGTGTCTAGATTAGCGTGTTTTTATTAGACTACTTCAAGCACATCAATACCGTAAGCATATAATTATCACAAATACAATAGTATTAGGATACCTTAGTTTTTAAAAGAGTTTTATAAACGACGATATGTTTTTAACAAGATAAATATACATAATAGGAGATTTCTAGTATATGACCCAGATATCAATCGGGTTATACATCTAAAATCCCTCCAAAATAGGTATCCTAATTATGCATCAAGGTCCCGGCTCCATGATTTCCTTACAAGCTTGTTAATTCCCTGAAAGAAACATACATTTTAAACGGTCAACACAATTGTTGTCGGTTCACAAGTTTTGAGACTCGATATAAAAGCACGTTGTTTATAAAACGTTGAATCAATTCACAAATAATATACGATAAAATTGTTGAAACAAATACGGTAATCCTCTGTAAACTGCGCTATTTCTACTAATTAATATACGACCCATGAGCCTATAACCAAACCACGACTATATCCTTTTTGCCCTGTTCAAATCTCACAGATGGAATATACGCACCATGGTTCGATGCAATATTGGATGTTAGCGCAACTAACCTAAAATAGGGGGAATGTCAAGGCCAATAGTACTATTCGTATATCCTTGTGGGTAACTCCGTTAGCCAATGGTTATATTATGCAAGCAACGGACTTATAGCACTAGATAATTCAACTCAAGTTCGTATAACGATTGATTGTTTTGTTTCTAACTATCGTATATAAAAGCAGGTGTGTATGTTTCTCCCCATAGTTGAAAACAATAAAACAGTAAAATGGGTACATGAAACTCACCTCATGAGTTCAATGGTCGATTCGCTAGCAATTTCAGATTAATCACGGTTCCGCTACCTTCACACGTCTTAAACGCGTAAGGTCAGTGTAACACCCCGTAACCGCAGCGGAAACGTACACGGGATGCAACAGACACATCTGATATCAACAGCATTGCTTATAAAGAAAATACCACTACATTAATTTATAATATATTACATTGTTGCGAGTTTCATTACTGTCTAGGTGTTACACACATATTTTACCGATAAGACATTAATAAATTCATTACAAAACAAAGAGCAGCAAGCTTCCAACAGGTAGCACAGATAGTTAAGCAAACATCAATCAATCCAACTTGGGCATACCTAGAAAACATGTAAAGAAAACGGGTCAACTACGAATAGTTGGTGAGTTTCACTAATTTGAATAAACACTGACAAATCATTTTAATAATCATTTATTAACAATATAATCATGCTGGGAACTATGTTACCCCAGAACATTTCCAATAACTTTCTGGGAACTATGTTACCCCAGAACAATAACAACCCCTGGGAACTATGTTACCCCAGAATAATAATAACCCCTGGGAACTATGTTACCCCAGAATAATAACAACCCCTGGGAACTATGTTACCCCAGAACAATAATAACCCCTGGGAACTATGTTACCCCAGAATAATAACAACCCCTGGGAACTATGTTACCCCAGAACAATAATAACCCCTGGGAACTATGTTACCCCAGAACAATATAACCCCTGGGAACTATGTTACCCCAGAACAATAACACATTATAAACATTTTATATATTCTATGCATCAGCCCATATATATATAAATGTACAAGTATTTCCATACGATCGGTATGTACTTAAATACTTTAAATAAGACATGTTTTCCGCCCCGGGAAAATATAATTAAAACAATTCATTAAAAGGGGCTCGTGAAAACTCACCTTTTTGGGAGTCGGGGTAATATGAGGAACAGCTACGTGCTGGGATCTGTAATAGGATATCTAAGTCGTTACTATATAATTCCCACAAATTAAATCTATGTAAACTGTACATCGGGGAACACTGATAACCTAGTTAAGGTGATGAAATTATAGCTCGGTTTGACACCCCGTTTGGCCGCGGAAAATCGGGTAAAATTACCCAAATCGTCCGAATTATTTTCGGATGATTTATTTTTACTTAATTTACTTAGGTTTATGAAAATAGTCTATTTTAAAGTTTTCGTGTACCAGTCAGCTCGCTTATGCGAGTTTTGCCGGTTTACACGTTTTAAGCTTTAAAAAAACTTGTTTTTATGTTCATTTTAGCACAAATAATTACCCGTTTAGTCTCGGGTCTTGAAATTTTGCACAAAACTCAATTTGACAGTAAGAACATTTTATAAAATTTTCCAGATTTATTTTCCTATATTTGCATTTATTTACCTATTTTTAAATCTTATTAAAATACTAAATATATCAAAAATACCAAAACACTTTAGAAAAATCCCAAATTTTTCTGGAATGTTCCTTGTCATTCTCATAACTCTCTGGAATTTTTCCAGATTTATTTTCGTAAATTTACATATATTTATCTATTTTCAAATCTTATTAAAATACTAAATATATCAAAAATACCAAAACACTTTAGAAAAATACCAAATTTTTCTGGGATGATCCTTGTCATCCTCATAACTTTCTGGAATTTTTCCAGATTTATTTTTGTAAATTTACATATTTTTACCTATTTTTAAATCTTTATAGAATACTAAATATGTCAAAAATATCAAAATACTTTAGAAAAATACCAAATTTTTCTGGGATGATCCTTGTCATCCTCATAACTTTCTGGAGTTTTTCCAGATTTTAAAACTCATATTTCAAGCCCTTTTTACCCAAAACCGAGCTAAAAGCCCTAGAACTCGTTTCACCGAAAAGCCTACTTAGACTTTTCCAACTGAGCTCAAATTTTGTGGGTGACTTTTATATGTGATAAAAAGCTTATCTTAAATTTTCCAGAATTTTTCATCATGTTTTGCTATTTTTCACTATTTTTGGCCAAAACCGAGCATTAAATTCACCAAATATTCATCTTTTATCCAAAAATTACCAAAAATTCACAGATCTCATATTTTCATGTGTAGATCATCTCTGTGAAATTTCGTGATCCGACTCTAAGCACACGAAAATCTGTCCAACTTTCTCATACACACGAAAACCGAACTATCTTGTGTTTTCTAGCTTTAGATCACAAGGATCTCGGTTTCTAGCCTTTGCTAGCCGCTAGATACAACACTTACAAGCACAACAACACCACACCAAGCAAACTATACCAACAATCAAGCCATCTCTTTCAAAATGTCGGTTTTTAAGTAAAACTAAAGATTTTAACCGTAAAATTTTATTCTAAACACTTTTAACTAATTACTTGGATCAAGATCCTTTGTATAACTTGTATACATCCCTTGATCGTGCAAGGATTGGTTCCATCTCGGGTTTTCACCCATATGTCACTTGGAACCCTTTTGTTCTTGCAAAAATAACTCAAACTAAAGAAATCAACACCAAAGATCATGTATTATAACATGTTTATACCTTGTGTTCTTGATTAGGGAGGATGGATTTGATGAATACTTGAAAAGTTGGGAGAGTTTTGAGAGAGTTTGAGTAGTTTTTGGTGGTAAAAAAAAAGAAAATGAAAGATAATATGATAATGGGGGGGGTGGCCGGCCCTTTGTGGGTGTGTGTGGGGGCCCCACATCTCCAATATTGTCCACATATCTAGATTACGCAATCTGGATAATGTTGTGGATAATCTGGTTCAGTTCGTTTCTCGTTTAAACTCGTAATTCGGCTTAAAACGAGCTTAAAATGGTCGTTTTTCGGGTCAAAATAAAAATTTACATAAAACCGACTTAAAACTTTAAAAACTTAAACCATGACATTAAAACATCATATTATTAATAATTACGCATCTTTTTCGGCTTGATTGATCGTCTCTTGCTTGGTTTGGTGTTAAAGGTTTCGTTTAGCGTACCGATATACCATTAAATCGAAATCCTTTTTCTGTGCTATAATTTACTTATCCCGAAGCATTAATACCTCGTAAATATCACTAAACATTATATACTTCGTCTATAATGTAATTCCCGATTCGTTCGGGTTTCAATAACCGATCAATGATTAATTGTAATCCCAATACGATTCACTATATAATTGAGTATGATTCATACTGTGAACCATATATATTCGTGTCAATGTGCTATAACTCATATAATCAATATTAAATAACACGTAAATAGTATATTCCGGCTAGGGTATACCTGGATTTGCCGGAATCGTTACATTCTCCCCCCGTTATAAAAATTTCGTCCTCGAAATTTTATGCGACAACTACTTCCTTTTGAGGAAACAGGTGGGGGTATTTCTTCCGAAATTCGTCCTTTCGTTCCCAAGTAAATTCTGGGCCTCGTTGCGAATTCCATCTAACTTTGACCAACGAGATCTTATTGTGTCTAAGTTGCTTGATCTTACCGTCCACTATTTCGATGGGCTCCTCTACGAAGTTGAGCCTATCACTTATTTGAACACCCTCTAAGGGTAACACCGATGTCTCATCCACCAGACATCTTTTCAAATTCGACACATGAAACACGTTATGAACTGCACTTAGTTCCTCAGGCAGTTCTAGTCGGTAAGCTACCGGACCGATCTTTGCAGTAATGTTGAATGGTCCAGTGTACCTAGGGGCCAACTTCCCCGCCTTTCCAAATCTGACCACTCCTTTCCAGGGTGATACTTTCAAGTATACCTTTTCACCCTTCTCAAATGACAACGGTTTTCGACGGGTATCAGCATAACTCTTCTGCCGATCCCGCGCGGCTTTCAGGTTGGTCTTAATCTCAAGAATCTTGCTGGTCGTCTCCTGGACCAGATCCGATCTAATGATCTGCGGGTCTCCCACTTCAGACCAGCAAAGTGGTGATCGGCACTTCCGCCCATACAATGCTTCATAAGGTGCTGCCTTTATACTGCTGTGATAACTGTTATTATAGGAAAATTCGACGAGTGGGAGATGTTGATCCCAATTTCCCTTAAAGTCCAGTACGCAGGCACGAAGCAAATCCTCCAAAGTTTGAATGGTCCTCTCAGACTGACCATCGGTCTGAGGGTGGTAAGCTGTGCTTAGGTCAATACGTGTTCCCAATGCTTCTTGGACAGCTTGCCAAAGTTTGGAGGTGAAATGGCTATCCCTATCAGAGATGATCGAGATGGGGATGCCATGACGAGACACTATTTCATTTATATAAATTTGCGCAAGTCTCTCAGTGTTAAAAGTATTCCTAATTGGAATAAAATGTGCCGATTTGGTTAATCGATCCACGATTACCCAAATCGCATCATGACCTCGGGGTGTCTTGGGGAGATGTGTCACAAAATCCATTGTGATCTGCTCCCACTTCCATTCGGGAATTTCCGGCTGATGTAGCATTCCCGAGGGTTTCTGGTGTTCCGCCTTAACTCTCGCACACGTCGTACACTTGCCGACGTATGTGGCTATATCCTTTTTCATACCTGGCCACCAGTAAAATTCTTTCACATCCTTGTACATTTTATCTGATCCCGGATGTATGGAATATTTCGATTTATGTGCTTCATCCATGATCAAATCACGAAGGTCATGGAGGGTCGGGATCCAAATCCGATTTTTGAAATAAAGAATTTCGTCCACACGCTGTTCGAAATTCTTCTCATTCTCGTAAAGTCCTTCTTTATCCAATTGGCCCTCTTTCAACGCCTCGCGTTGAGCGACTCGAATTAAATCTGAAAGGTTTGACTGAACTATCATCCCCAACGCTCGCACACGTAGTGGCTTGACTCGATCCTTTCTACTCAAGGCATCGGCTACAACGTTAGCCTTGCCGGGGTGATATCGTATGTCACAGTCGTAGTCACTCAGCAACTCGACCCATCTTCGTTGCCTCATATTCAGTTCTTTCTGATCGAATATGTGTTGCAAACTTTTATGATCAGTGAATATGGTGCACTTTGTACCGTAGAGATAGTGTCTCCAGATTTTAAGTGCAAAGATGACTGCTCCCAGTTCCAAGTCATGGTAGTGTAGTTTTTCTCATGAACTTTTAACTGTCGAGACGCATAGGCTATGACCTTTTTATTTTGCATTAACACGCATCCTAACCCTCTACGGGATGCGTCACAATATACAACAAATCCATCGTCTCCGTCGGGGAGACTTAAGATTGGCGCTTGGCACAATCTTTGCTTTAGCGTTTGAAACGCCGCTTCCTGCTCTTCACCCCAATCATACCTTCGATCCTTTTGGGTCAGCAGGGTTAAAGGTTGGGCAATGCTGGAAAAATTCTCAATAAATCGACGATAGTACCCAGCTAAGCCTAAGAATTGGCGGATTTCCTTTGGAGATTTAGGCGCTTGCCAATTCTTAATAGCTTCAACCTTACTCGGATCAACGTGTATTCCTTGGTGGTTTATAACATGACCGAGGAATTGCACCTCTTGTAACCAGAAGTTACACTTGGAGAATTTTGCATATAACTTCTCCTGATCCAGGAGCTCTAAAACTAACTTTAAGTGTTGCTCGTGCTCCTCTTCACTCTTCGAGTATATCAAAATATCGTCAATAAATACAATGACGAACTTGTCGAGATAGGGTTTACAGACTCGGTTCATGAGATCCATGAACACCGCTGGCGCATTTGTTAGCCCAAAAGGCATAACTAAAAATTCGTAGTGGCCGTAGCGAGTCCGAAACGCGGTTTTTGGGATATCCTCCTCTTGAATTCTAACTTGGTGGTATCCCGATCTAAGATCAATTTTTGAGAAATAGCTCGCACCTTGTAGTTGGTCGAACAAATCATCGATTCGGGAAGAGGATATCTATTTTTGATGGTTAATTTGTTCAATTCCCTGTAGTCAATGCACATTCGAAGGCTTCCGTCCTTCTTTTTCACAAATAGTACAGGTGCACCCCACGGGGAATAACTGGGACGTATAAACCCCTTATCCAACAATTCCTGCAACTGGTTGGATAGTTCTTGCATCTCGGACGGTGCAAGTCTGTAAGGGGCCTTAGCAACAGGGCCGGCTTGAGGTAATAAGTCGATTCTGAATTCGACTTGTCGGGTTGGCGGTAATCCAGGAAGTTCCTCTGGAAAGACTTGTGGAAATTCGCGCACCACGGGAATATCGTCCACCCGTTTTTCCTCAGAATCAGCGGCCGTCAGGCTCGCTAGATACGCCACACATCCCTGACGTATATATTTCAACACCTTGAGGTGGGATATAAATGGTATCATGGTGCCGGATTTTTCTCCCTGCACTAATACCTCCTCGTCATCCGTCACCCGGATCTTGACGGTTTTCTTTTCACAGTTTATTTCTACCCTATTACGAGCCAACCAATCCATTCCCACTATCACGTCAAAACTACCCAATTCTACCGGTAACAAGTCAATCAGGAAGGATTGTTCGCTTAGAATAAAAGGGCAATTCCGAACAATCCGATTAACTATCATGGTTTTACCGTTAGCAACCTCTACGGTGTAGGGTTCTATGGTTTCACCAATAGGAAGGTTTGCTATCGAAAGGAATCTAACGGAGACAAAACTTCTATCGGCGCCTGTATCAAATAATACAGAAGCGTAATGATCAGAGACGAGGAAGGTACCTGTCACTACGCTGGGGTCCTGGCGCGCCTCGTTCGCTCCCATCACAAATGCCCGGCCTCGCGCCGGATTGGACGCCGATGGCTGACCCGCGAGTTGTCTCCCGTTTCCTCCCTGATTCAGTTTCGGGCAGTTCCTTTTGAAGTGATCCGTGCTGCCGCATTCGTAGCAAGCACGGCTAGTGGTCACCATCTGGTTTCCTTGCGGGTTCTGCTGTCGGGCTGGTTGAGTTCTAAATGGTTGCGCCCGAATAGGTTGTGGTTGGCGGTTCAGGTTGTTCAGATTTGTCTTACAATTTGGTGCGTAGTGTCCAACCCTGCCACACCGGTGGCACACCACCTCCTTGCACACGCCACTATGGTGGTAACCACATTTCCCGCATTTAGGAAACGTTCCCCTCTGCGGTTCTTGCCTTCCGCCCGAACTAGTCATGGCATAGCTCTGGGCAGCGGGCCTAGCTCGTTTGTTTTGCTGCTTCTCTCGGATCCTATTGTCATACGTACCTCGCTTTCCCCCAGCCGACTCTCCCGTCGCCTTTATCGATCCGCTCCTTAAGAAATCATATGTGACAATACCAGCCTGTGTCACTGCACCCTCATACGTCTGGTGCCCTCCCGCGTTAACTATGCTCCTCACTACTGGAGTAAGTCCCCAAATATAACGTTCCACCCTTTTTGACTCTGGGGTGACCAACCACGGCACTAATCGTGACAGTTCATTAAACCGGTTGGTATATCCCAAGTGGTCCGCCCCATGCATCTCTAGGTTCCACAACTCATGTTCCAGTTTCTGCAATTCATTCTTTGGGCAGAAATGTTTCAAAACAAGATCCTTAAGCTCTGCCCAGGTCATGCGGTTTGTCGCCGCCTGACCTCGAGTCTGTACTATGGTGTTCCACCATGTCAAGGCATGGTCTGTGAACGTACAGGTGGCGTACTTAACGACACAATCCTCGGGACAGTTGCTGATATTTACCACTGATTCTATTTTCTCTAACCATTTCACTAACCCATTCGGTCCTTCCGACCCGTTAAATTCTAAAGGCTTGCATAACATAAAATCCTTGATTGAACAACCCCTGGATGGTCCAGTGCGGTTGGTCTCTACAGTAGGGATTGGGCCATTACTGTCGGTAGCGACCACCGTAGGCGGTGCGTCAGTACTCGGCATAGTGTTGTCATTCCTTGGAGGATTAGCGTTTTGTTCCCCATCATTATTTATGGGCGTTTGATTGCTCGGAGGGGTTGGATTGGTCGAGTTATTAATACTGGCGGCGATGCGCGATACTATATCCGGTATCGCCGCCTCCAACTGTTGAGCAATCAAACGGCTCACATCTACTTCCGATACTTTCGTTGATCGTTTCGGTGCCATTCTACACAATCATCAAAGAAATATATATAATCAATACCATCTCAAAATATAACACAATACATACTTCATTCATTAATAAACATTGATTCATATTACACAAACATCAATTTACATACTTTCAGTCAACATTACACAACTAAGATTTAATACAAAGGGCCTATGTTGGTATCATCCTCGACATAACCCGCAATGGGTCAGTGCTTGAATGATACCCAAAAGTATCGATAATGATATGCCCTACAAGAGACCCCCCATGGGCCAGTGGTTGTACTATAACTAAACAAGATTCACTCCGTGTTAGTATCACCACTTACTACTTACACGGAGTATCAAAAAGCGGTTCAAAATTCTACCATCCCAACACGTCTACACATGGTGGTAAACCAACCCCACCATCACCGCCACCAGCACCACCAGCACCGCCATCATAACCCGCAATCGGGTTTCCATCTGGTCGATCAACCAGTGGGAGTATGAGCACTCCCTTTTTAACTGGTTGATAGCATACTGGTGGTCCAGTATGCTGTCCCCGAGGTACGCCCGCCTCTGTACCCCCACGACCAGGGCGGCAGAGTGCTCGTTCACCTGCTCGGTGAGAACACGTAGCCACGCCGCCAAGTCCCGCTCCTGCCTTGGCAGACCCCACACAGGTAGGGTTGCAGGCTCGGGTTGGGGGCGGGAAGACTCGCCCTGGTGGTATGTGGATCTGGGTGGGGTAGCAGTGGGCGGAACATACGGGGCACTGATCCGCGCCGTGAGGCGAGGACCGCGCCTGAGGGGAATCGGGGCAGTCTGTGGTGCGGGCGGGGTAGGAGACCTGGTAACCCTAGCAGGGGAGGGTACACTAGCACTCCTAGCTGGGGTGGTCTGTCTAGAAGTACTATGACTAGCCTCCGAAGGCTCGGAGCTGGGTGCTACACTTGGGCTTCCAGAGGCCCCGGAACTAGCCTCTTCCGGGTCCTCTTCCGTCGACACACTAGGTGTTCTTGCCATTATACCTGCACACAAGTTAACAAATATATAGTCCTTTTCGTAGTGTAATTCATAATTAAATTAACACATACTTATTTATACAACTTTACCACATAATAATATTATCATATATTTACACATATGTTGCCAATTTTACCTATTTAAGTCCCCCGTGACTTCCCCTGAATTTCCTCGTGCAGACAAGTCTGTTATTATGTTCCGGACCATAATAACCCACTTGTCCATCCAAGTTCATCCCGATCTCGTCACAATATATTATTAGTTGATATTCAGATCCTATAATACTTGAGCTACTGGTTATATTTTAAGTATCTTTTTCAGACATCCTAATTCTTTATAACCAATGGCTCTGATACCAAGTTCTGTAACACCCCGTAACCGCAGCGGAAACGTACACGGGATGCAACAGACACATCTGATATCAACAGCATTGCTTATAAAGAAAATACCACTACATTAATTTATAATATATTACATTGTTGCGAGTTTCATTACTGTCTAGGTGTTACACACATATTTTACCGATAAGACATTAATAAATTCATTACAAAACAAAGAGCAGCAAGCTTCCAACAGGTAGCACAGATAGTTAAGCAAACATCAATCAATCCAACTTGGGCATACCTAGAAAACATGTAAAGAAAACGGGTCAACTACGAATAGTTGGTGAGTTTCACTAATTTGAATAAACACTGACAAATCATTTTAATAATCATTTATTAACAATATAATCATGCTGGGAACTATGTTACCCCAGAACATTTCCAATAACTTTCTGGGAACTATGTTACCCCAGAACAATAACAACCCCTGGGAACTATGTTACCCCAGAATAATAATAACCCCTGGGAACTATGTTACCCCAGAATAATAACAACCCCTGGGAACTATGTTACCCCAGAACAATAACAACCCCTGGGAACTATGTTACCCCAGAATAATAACAACCCCTGGGAACTATGTTACCCCAGAACAATAATAACCCCTGGGAACTATGTTACCCCAGAACAATATAACCCCTGGGAACTATGTTACCCCAGAACAATAACACATTATAAACATTTTATATATTCTATGCATCAGCCCATATATATATAAATGTACAAGTATTTCCATACGATCGGTATGTACTTAAATACTTTAAATAAGACATGTTTTCCGCCCCGGGAAAATATAATTAAAACAATTCATTAAAAGGGGCTCGTGAAAACTCACCTTTTTGGGAGTCGGGGTAATATGAGGAACAGCTACGTGCTGGGATCTGTAATAGGATATCTAAGTCGTTACTATATAATTCCCACAAATTAAATCTATGTAAACTGTACATCGGGGAACACTGATAACCTAGTTAAGGTGATGAAATTATAGCTCGGTTTGACACCCCGTTTGGCCGCGGGGCCCGTTTCCGGTATTTCGGTGCCGGAAACGGTAAAAATCGGGTAAAATTACCCAAATCATCCGAATTATTTTCGGATGATTTATTTTTACTTAATTTACTTAGGTTTATGAAAATAGTCTATTTTTAAAGTTTTCGTGTACCAGTCAGCTCGCTTATGCGAGTTTTGCCGGTTTACACGTTTTAAGCTTTAAAAAAACTTGTTTTTATGTTCATTTTAGCACAAATAATTACCCGTTTAGTCTCGGGTCTTGAAATTTTGCACAAAACTCAATTTGACAGTAAGAACATTTTATAAAATTTTCCAGATTTATTTTCCTATATTTGCATTTATTTACCTATTTTTAAATCTTATTAAAATACTAAATATATCAAAAATACCAAAACACTTTAGAAAAATCCCAAATTTTTCTGGAATGTTCCTTGTCATTCTCATAACTCTCTGGAATTTTTCCAGATTTATTTTCGTAAATTTACATATATTTATCTATTTTCAAATCTTATTAAAATACTAAATATATCAAAAATACCAAAACACTTTAGAAAAATACCAAATTTTTCTGGGATGATCCTTGTCATCCTCATAACTTTCTGGAATTTTTCCAGATTTATTTTTGTAAATTTACATATTTTTACCTATTTTTAAATCTTTATAGAATACTAAATATGTCAAAAATATCAAAATACTTTAGAAAAATACCAAATTTTTCTAGGATGATCCTTGTCATCCTCATAACTTTCTGGAGTTTTTCCAGATTTTAAAACTCATATTTCAAGCCCTTTTTACCCAAAACCGAGCTAAAAGCCCTAGAACTCGTTTCACCGAAAAGCCTACTTAGACTTTTCCAACTGAGCTCAAATTTTGTGGGTGACTTTTATATGTGATATAAAGCTTATCTTAAATGTTCCAGAATTTTTCATCATGTTTTGCTATTTTTCACTATTTTTGGCCAAAACCGAGCATTAAATTCACCAAATATTCATCTTTTATCCAAAAATTACCAAAAATTCACAGATCTCATATTTTCATGTGTAGATCATCTCTGTGAAATTTCGTGACCCGACTCTAAGCACACGAAAATCTGTCCAACTTTCTCATACACACGAAAACCGAACTATCTTGTGTTTTCTAGCTTTAGATCACAAGGATCTCGGTTTCTAGCCTTTGCTAGCCGCTAGATACAACACTTACAAGCACAACAACACCACACCAAGCAAACTATACCAACAATCAAGCCATCTCTTTCAAAATGTCGGTTTTTAAGTAAAACTAAAGATTTTAACCGTAAAATTTTATTCTAAACACTTTTAACTAATTACTTGGATCAAGATCCTTTGTATAACTTGTATACATCCCTTGATCGTGCAAGGATTGGTTCCATCTCGGGTTTTCACCCATATGTCACTTGGAACCCTTTTGTTCTTGCAAAAATAACTCAAACTAAAGAAATCAACACCAAAGATCATGTATTATAACATGTTTATACCTTGTGTTCTTGATTAGGGAGGATGGATTTGATGAATACTTGAAAAGTTGGGAGAGTTTTGAGAGAGTTTGAGTAGTTTTTGGTGGTAAAAAAAAAGAAAATGAAAGATAATATGATAATGGGGGGGTGGCCGGCCCTTTGTGGGTGTGTGTGGGGGCCCCACATCTCCAATATTGTCCACATATCTAGATTACGCAATCTGGATAATGTTGTGGATAATCTGGTTCAGTTCGTTTCTCGTTTAAACTCGTAATTCGGCTTAAAACGAGCTTAAAATGGTCGTTTTTCGGGTCAAAATAAAAATTTACATAAAACCGACTTAAAACTTTAAAAACTTAAACCATGACATTAAAACATCATATTATTAATAATTACGCATCTTTTTCGGCTTGATTGATCGTCTCTTGCTTGGTTTGGTGTTAAAGGTTTCGTTTAGGGTACCGATATACCATTAAATCGAAATCCTTTTTCTGTGCTATAATTTACTTATCCCGAAGCATTAATACCTCGTAAATATCACTAAACATTATATACTTCGTCTATAATGTAATTCCCGATTCGTTCGGGTTTCAATAACCGATCAATGATTAATTGTAATCCCAATACGATTCACTATATAATTGAGTATGATTCATACTGTGAACCATATATATTCGTGTCAATGTGCTATAACTCATATAATCAATATTAAATAACACGTAAATAGTATATTCCGGCTAGGGTATACCTGGATTTGCCGGAATCGTTACAGTCAGTTAGTTCGTTATCGACTCACAAGTCGGTTTATGCTAGTCGCTTTCACCCAACTAGTCATTTCATTTATTATATTTGTGTCGGTTGTTTTCCCCAACCGAATGTTTCGTTTGTTATGCTTGTGTCGGTTGCCTTCACCAACCGAACGTTTCATTTATTTCGTAAGTAACTTTTCATACCTTAATTTTTGGATGACTCGTTGATGATAAGTCATTTTCTTTGTAAAAGTTATTATATTTAAGCTATAAATATATATTATCTCAAAATATGTACTTATGTAAAAGTTATTTCTTTGACATTAAAATGTTATATTTTCTTTCTAAGCTAATCCGATGTTTATTTCAGTTTCTTTGTCGTTTTGGCAATACATGTAGAATGTTTATATATTTTGTTTTAAACAAAAACTTACACGGTTTTGCTTAAAAATTATGTTTCAACTTTATAAACATTTACAAGCATATATTTCAGACAATAACTTATAAAAATTGATTTTTATTTATTAATAATATAAAATGTGTTTTTACTTCAAAATTGGCATTGCTTTCATATTAAAAACCGATCCTTGTCTTTAGAAACAATTTCCTTTTTCCTTTTTAAAACATTTATAAAACTATACTATTATACGTCTATTTTTCGCTAAAACTACCAAACTAATGTATTTCAACTAATATATCTCATCTGATTATTTACAAATCCATGCTATAGTACAAGAACATATACACTTTCAATATCATAAAGTTATATGAGCAAATTTACGGGATTCTAAGATTACTAACTTGTTCTTCAAGATTGTCCAAATTTATACACACATCTCTTATATTATCTGTAACAACTTGGATTTTTCGATTATAAAATATACCCATATTTCCTAACCCGTTTTCGTTTTCGGGAAAGTTAATCACTAAAAGTTATTAAATTAATTACATTATAGTTTTTCTTTTTCTTTATTTATTATTTTATATTTGGATTATATATAAAAATAACCCTTAACCCAAACCCAATAACAAACTCCGTAACCTGTATCCGTTTAACCATGAACCGTGACCCGTTTAGATTACTTGAGACACAATTTTCGATCTAAACTAGGAATTGAATCATGTTTATGATCATTCTTACCATGTGCGGCTTAACCATCAACATTAATTAGGAAACAAGATCGTTTATAATACGAATTGATATATTAGTTAAACCGACTTGGCCTAACCTCAATTATATAACCTTGGACTGATTTTAATTCAATTCCTCGCGTCTGCACTTCCTCTACAACCCGGCGATCAAAACCCCTAAGTTTAATTTTGTCAATTTTGGCCGTAACTCCTTGATCAGATCCGGTTTTTGACGGCGACTGGGTTCGTCGTTATCCATGGTTCCGTCATCGTTTGAGGTAATTGATTTATGCATCCTCTCGTCGATCATCAGGGAACAAAAGCCCTAACATTAATTAAACAAACGATTAATGGATTAAGCAATTGTGTAATCTAGGGTTTCATGATTAATTGGGTTTTAACTAGTTTTGTATATATAAATCCGTTACAATCTTAAACCAGCTGACACCCTAGCCCAGTTGGCTAGGGTGTGTGTGCTAAACATCTGGAGCCGGCCATAGGTGCGGGTTCGAGTCCCGGCCAGCTCCTATTTTTGGTTTTATTTTTTATTTGATTGTTAAGCTTGTTTTAATTATATATAATATATTATAATTAATGTTAAATATAATAAACAATATTTTATTCAAACCGATGTCATAAAAGTTAAGCGTTTCGTGTCGACTAGTTTCGTTCCAAGTTTCGTGTACATATATATATATATATATATATATATATATATATATATATATATCTAATTATTAATAATAAATCATTATTATTTTATTAAAAAAAGACACTAATATTGGGACTTATCGTTGTTAAAATATTTTTATTAATTTGCTCACATTTATTATAAACAGATAAAAATATGTGTGTGTGTGTGTGTGTGTGTGTGTGTATTATTTTTAAAACCAAACTGTAATAAACATATTAACGTATAATTATTTTTTTACCATCGAATTTTGTTAAAGGTTCTAAAATATAAATTTTATGTTAATCATATATTTAAACGTTTATCATTATATATCTCAACTCATATCTATTCAAAAACTAATTATTTTTAAGTTCGATTATACGATAAACAATGATTTTTTAATTAAATGATAATAAAAATCCATAGAAATCAATCGTTCAATCCATAACATCCAATCATAATTGTAACTCAAATCACCTCGAAATCCCAAATCCATTGTATGTATTATATCATTTATAATTCACTCATAATATTATTTAATTAGGATTCTTGTCGGTAATTCACAAGGAGTGTGATTTCCACCTTCTTGTCATAAACATTCTCGTTTGGCTTATTCGATCAGGTGAGTTTTATCATTCCCCTATTTTACTAAATTTTCACAAACGTTTTGGGGACATATGCATATATTATACTATACATACATATCAAAAATAACAAACGTGTAATTGTGTGTGATTAATCAAATCTGCTTTTTATGTGCTTATTTGTCTTTGTATACAATCGTTTGACATATCCCCCTGGAGAGGGTTATCATTCTATTGACCACTGCCCGATTTGTTTGGCAACGGTCTTATTCTTATTTGCTCATGGTTGATTTGCTGGCGCCCGATTCGCTTGGTAATGGTTTAATCGACAATCTATTTGCTTATGGTTTGATTTCATTACCACATTTATTACGTTTTGCTTATTTATTATATTAACAATATTTTTGGTGTCAAAATTGGTGATAGACTCACTCAACATATTTGTTGACAAAACTCCATTTTCTATGTATATGCAGGTTGTTTGAAGTTGATGTATGGACGCTTAGAAAGACCTTAGGGTTATAATGAAGACAAACTTGGATTTAAACTTGTTATATTTATTTATTTGAATTGTTTTTGTTGTATTTGATTATTGTGTATGTTATTTGAATAAAATAATTAATTAGATATTGTCATTTATAATAATGATAGTATCTTCGAGCTGTGAGCAATCGGATCACGTCCCGGCATTTCCGCCTTAGGTTGGGGTGTGACAGATTGGTATCAGAGCCGAAGGTTATAAGATAGGTCGTTAGAAATTGTCCTAAACATATGTTAGGAAACCTATAGATGCTTATCTAAACTGCCTTATGTGCTAATTAATAAATTGTTTACAGCTTGCTTAGATTAATTATTTAAATTGTATTTATCTTGTTTATTTTTTGCACACACACAGAATTCGGAGGTTACACCTCACTTTCAAAATATTTTTTAAATCCTCTTAATTTTAGTAGATTACCTTTTATTGTGGGAAATTCCTTAAGAATTCCCGTGTTTTGTTTTGTTCCTTCACATTGAAGCATGGGAGTATGACAAATCTCGTACAACCATAACTTCAAGTGGTACCCATAATCGGCTAAACGGTTGCATGGTAAACATAACCGGCTAAACGGTTATACTTCCAAATTATGTTTTTAAATTATTTTAAATGCTTAGTTGGATGAAAAATCCATGGAAATCCATGGGCACTTCAACTATTCATTTCATAAACCATTTTCGATTTAATTTTTGGGTTAAAACGTATCGTCCGGGGTGATTCCCTAGATACACAAACTACTTACATTTGATTCGTTGATTTGATATTTAGTTGAGACGGTTAAATGCCATGTAACGCTCATGGTCCGAGCAACTCCATTGATTCGATAATTCGTTAATTAGTTGGGTTAGTTAAATGCCATGTACACGCTCATGGGCTGAACAACTCAATTATTTATTACTCGTTAATTGAATTGGGCCAACAAATTGCCATGGAATGCTCATGAGAGGCCAATTCACAAACTTTATGTTGTTTATTTAGTTGGGCAATTCAAATTGCCATGGTAAGCTCATGGGAGGTCAACTCATTTGATATGCTTGGTTATTTTATTTTTGGAAAAATTTTATAAAACATTATTTACTTAAATGCTTCAAACTCATACATATTATTTTAATTCTTGACTCATCCTCGAGTCTTCACTAGTACTAAATCATATACATACATGTACATACACATATGCATCCACATAATTTCATATCAAATCATTCCTACAACTCACCTGTCATCTTACACATTTTCATCCTTGGTCCTCGTAGAATGTCTTCCTTAGGAAATCATAGTTGTAATAACGTCATCCGATGGCTGCCCGTGATCACCGTTTAACTGCTAGGATCACTAAGGAATTGCTGCTGCTATGCTTGGGATTGCTACGAGTATGCCATAGGAGGAATTCAAGGAAGCGATTGCTCTTGCTGCCTCACGTCCTTATGACCCTGTTGAAGATGGAACCATACCTCACACTGACTCTAACCATACCTCTGGAAACTCCAAGACCAAATCCTCAACTAATGATGAACCCAAGCCCACTTCGTGCAATGACAACTCTTCTCGTCACAAACGTAAGTTCAACTCTGCTAACTAAACCAACCCTTCACCCTTCAACCAAAATGCTCTTAACAAGAAACCCTATACCGGACCTTTCCCGTTATGCTCTACTTGTAACTATCATCATCCGACCCAATCCCTGTGCCGTCTTTGCACCTAATGCAATCGTTACGGTCATCTTGCTAATGTTTGTCGTACACCGTCTACTCCTAAACCCCTTACTACCCGTGCTTGCTACCATTGTGGAGATCCTAGTCATCTTCGCCATATATGCCCTCAACTATTCCGTGTTTGCCAATCTCAAGATAGAACTGCGCCCTACTACGCCACCAATGCTTATCAAGTCCAAACCCGTAACTCCTACACTCTCCAAACTCTTCCTGTCAACCAAGATCCCTCCTACTTAGCTCCACCTTATCAAAACCCATACCCGCAAGTTCAAGTTTACCAAGCCTACACCACCCAAACCTCACTAGTGTCGTCTTTTCAAGCTCAACCTACCCAAACCATTCCCAATCCATCTGCATCGACTGCTCAAGTTATTATGGATCCAACTACCTCAAGTGCTCCAAGTCAAGTGAATCACATCTACCGTAACTGAAGATGCTTGAAGACTCTGAAGATTTTTGTTGCCTTCCTATCTTAAGTTATCTTATCAGTCTGTTATTGCATTGTATCGACTCTTTAGTTATTCGTGACATTTGATGATTTCAATTTGAACTATTTAAGTATTTCATTCCATGAATAAAGTTTCCTATATCAAAGCTAAACTATTAGGATCTTGTATCTTCATCTCATTTCCTAAATCTCGATTGTCACAATAACATCTGTTTCACCAAATCTATTTTCTTCAATTTTCAAAATTTTACTTTTAAAAGCAAAAGAGGTTTTCAAAATCTCACGGATTTTATTAATTCAACTAAATATTTATTAGTTATCATTTGAAAATGTATTTAGAATTATCAAAACAATTGTTTTCTCTAAAAAATTTTATTTTAAGTGTTTTACAACTCACATGATGGAGCGGATTATGCGGATCATCCAACGATAAGGGTAATTATGGATGCATACATAATTATCCAAGTTCTCGCATGAAAATCATAATACGTACAATTATGTGTCATGGTCTAGAACCTAAGGTAGCTAGGGTAACGGTACGAATGATGAAATGATAAGACATGGTGGATACGCCACTGGTACATCCTATATATAAGTGCCCTTATCGGATTATCATTCGAAGCATTGCTTTGGTTATTGGAAGTTCCAAGTTATGATATTTTCATTAAAAAGCTTAATTGTTTTCAAAGCGATGATGTTGTGGTTTTCCTTAATTTCGGGACGAAATTCCCTAAAGTAGGGGAGACTGTAACAACTCGGATTTTTTGATTATAAAATATACCCATATTTCCTAACCTGTTTTCATTTTCGGGAAAGTTAATCACTAAAAAATATTAAATTAATTACATTATAGTTTTCTTTTTCTTTATTTATTATTTTATATTTGGATTATATATAAAAATAACCCTTAACCCAAACCCAAACCCAATAACAAAATCTGTAACCCGTATCCGTTTAACCATGAACCGTGACCCGTTTAGATTACTTGAGCCACAATTTTCGATCTAAACAAGGAATTGAATCAGGTTTATGATCATTCTTACCATGTGCGGCTTAACCATCAGCATTAATTAGGAAACAAGATCGTTTACAATACGAATTGATATATTAGTTAAACCGAATTGGCCTAACATCAATTATATAACCTTGGACTGATTTTAATTCAATTCCTCGCGTCTGCACTTCCTCTACAACCCGGCGATCAAAACCCCTAAGTTTAATTTTGTCAATTTTAGCCGTAAATCCTTGATCAGATCCTGTTATTGACGGCGACTGGGTTCGTCGTTATCCTTGGTTCCGTCATCATTTGAGGTAATTGATTTATGCACCCTACTCGTCGATCATCAGGGAACAAAAGACCTAACATTAATTAAACAAACGATTAACGAATTAAGCAATTGTATAATCTAGGGTTTCATGATTACTTGGGTTTTAACTAGTTTTGTATATATAAATCCATTAAAAACTTAAACCAGTTGACACCCTAGCCCAGTTGGCTAGGGTGTGTGTGCTAAACATCTGGTGACGGCATAGGCGCGGGTTCGAGTCCCGGCCATCTCCTATTTTTGGTTTTATTTTTTATTTGATTGTTAAGTTTGTTTTAATTATATATAATATATTATAATTAATGTAAAATATCAAGCAAACAATATTTTATTCAAATCGACGTCATAAAAGTTAAACGTTTCGTGTTGACTAGTTTCGTTCCAATTTTCGTGTATATATTGTTGGGTTTTAACAAGATTATCATAGTAATAAAATCACAATTTTATGAAAAACGCAGCGGATAAAAGTTTTAAATCTTGTTAGTTTGAGATGTATAAAACCAATTTTACACATGCAAAACCCAATCCTGGATCCATATACGAAATACATACTATCAAACACATGCATGTCACTATGAGTCCATGCATGTAAAAGCTACCTTTCAAATCCAAGGAAGTATGAAGGAGATGATGGTTGGATGGCAAGAACTTCAAGAGTAGTCCCTCAAGCTTGCATACCCAAGCCTCCAACAAACACCCTTATCTAGCTAGGATTTACACTTGAAAATTCCCTTTTGTTCCTTCCTTTCTTGGCCGAATTTGGGAGAGAAAAGAGAGAGTTGAGAGGATTTTTTTTCTTTGTTACTTGTGATTTTTTTCTTTGTTCTTGAGCTGCCAATGAGGCGGCGATGTATTCCGATTCTATGGTGTACAATGCTACCACATCTTTTTTCGAGCTCTTCCAAGAGACTACCCCACCATTCAAAATGAAAACATATCCCAATTGCTTTCGAGAATCATCTCGATCGATTTGGAAACTTGCATTAGTGTAAGCCTTTACAACGAGTTCCTCCTCACCCGAACCGTATATTAGAAATATGTCCTTAGTCCTTCTAAGGTATTTCAATATACTCTTAACCGCCATCCAATGGCTACTTCCCATATTATGTTAGAATCTACTTGTTATGCTTAAAGCGCATGACACATCCGGTCTAGTGCATACCATTGCATACATGATGGATCCAATAGCCGATGCGTATGGGATCCCATTCATTCTATCTTGCTCTTTCTTCAAGCTTGGACATTGAGACGCACTCAATATCGTTCCTCTTTGAATAGATACCAAACCTTTGTTAGAGTTCTCCATCTTGAATCTTTTTAAGATTTTGTCAATGTATGCACTTTCGTTTAAACCTATCAACCGCCTTGATCTATCCCTATACATCTTTATTCCCAAAATATAGGTGGCTTCACCAAGATCCTTGATTGAAAAACAACTTCCAAGCCATGCTTTTACACGCTCCATGGTTAGAATGTCATTCCCAAATAGTAGTATGTCATCAACATATAATACTAAAAAGGTAATAATGCTCCCACTAGCTTTCTTATACACACAAGCTTCATCATCATTTTTGATGAATCCAAATTTCTTTACTTCTTCATCAAAACGGTGATTCCAACTTCTAGATGCTTGTTTCAATCCATAGATTGATTTCTTTAACTTGCATACTTTGTTTGGATGTTGTGGATCGACAAAACCTTCAGGTTGAACCCTATAGACATCTTCCTCAAGATGCCCATTTAGGAAAGCGGTTTTGACATCCATTTTCCATATCTCATAGTCATAATGTGCGGCTATGGAAAACAATATCCTAATAGACTTTAGCATTGCTACGGGAGAGAAAGTTTTATCATAGTCAACCCCTTGAGTTTGAGTGAAACCTTTTGCTACAAGTCTTTCTTTATAAGTATCCAAGTTTCCATGCATATCGGTTTTCTTCTTGAAAACCCACTTACTTCCAACCGGTTTGGAATTAAGAGGTGGTACAACCAAATCCCATACTTGGTTGTCATGCATGGATTGCATCTCAACGTTCATGGCTTCAAGCCATTTGTCACAATCGGATTGTGACATTGCATCACGGTATGTGGTGGGTTCATCCGATCTACCACATAGCATCCATCCATGAAAAATCCATATCTTATGGGTGGATGACTAATCCTACCGGATTTGCGAACGTTTTGTGTGTCTTGATCAACCATTTGATCATTCTCAACAACCTATTGTTGATTGCTAGTATCAACCAAACGTGTATCGGCTTGTGGTTCTCAATCCTCCTCGAGTTCCACCGTTCTACTAGTACCTTCCATAAGGAACTTAGTTTCTAAGAACTCGGCCTTTCGAGCAACAAATACCTTTTGCTCGGTTAGGTTGTAGAAATAATATCCCATAGAGTCCTTGGGATATCCTACAAAGATACACTTATTGGATCGACTTTCAAGTTGTTTTAGGTGTTGTTCTTGACATAAGTCTCACAACCCCGTACCTTTAAAAATGATAACGATGGAGCCCTTCCATTCCATATTTCAAAATGTGTCTGTCCACTATCTTGGTTGGGGCTATATTTAGAATACGGGCCGCGAAGAGCAAAGCGAAACCCCAAAATGATAGAGGTAATGTGCTTCTAGCCATCATAGATCGAACCATATCCAATAGAGTTCGATTCCTCCTTTCCGACACACTATTATGTTGTGGTGTTCCGGGTGGAGTAAGTTGTGAGATGATCCCACAACTCCTAAGATGATCTTGGAAAACATCACTTAGGTATTCACCTCCTCTATCCAAACGAAGTACTTTGATGGTTTTATCGAGTTGATTTTGTACTTCATTTTGGAAGACTTTGAACATTTCAAAGGCTTCATCTTTGTGTCTTAACAAGTACACATACCCATAACGACTATAATCGTCGATAAAAGTAATGAACTATCTTTCACCATTCCTTGTCATTGTCTTAAAAGGACCACATACATCCGAATGTTTGATACCTAATAAGTCTTTTGCCCTTTCATTTGTTCCACTAAAGGGGTCCTCGGTCATCTTTCCAAGTAAACAAGGCTCACACTTATCAAATGAATCATCTTCACTTGATTCCAAAATACCATTCTTTTGAAGTGTATGTATGCGATCTTTGTTTATATGACCAAGGCGACAATGCCAAAGATAAGTCTTACTCAAATCCATTTTTAGTTTCTTGGTGCTTGATTGGTACAACATGTTATCAAAGGATGTGTTATCATGAACTAATTCATAAATGACATTAGACGGCATTGCTTTAAAATAAAAGACATCATTCATGAAAACACAAATACCATTGTCCACAAATTTAAAATCAAACCTATATTGTCTTAATAAAAAAACAGAGATAATGTTACTAGTCAAACTCGGAGCATATAAAACATCTTTCAAAATAACTTCCAAACCATTTGGAAGCTTCAATGTGTAGTCTCCTCGGGCTTCCAAACCATTTGGAAGCTTCAATGTGTAGTCTCCTCGGGCTTCCAAACCATTTGGAAGTTTCATTGTTGGGTTTTAACAAGATTATCAAAGTCATAAAATCCCAATTTTATGAAAAATGCAGTGGATAAAAGTTTTAAATCTTGTTAGTTTGAGATGTATAAAACTAATTTTACACATGCAAAACCCAATCCCGGATCCATATACGAAATACATACTATCAAACACATGCATTTCACTATGAGTCCATGCATGTAAAAGCTACCTTTCAAATCCAAGGAAGTATGAAGGAGATGATGGTTGGATGGCAAGAACTTCAAGAGTAGTCCCTCAAGCTTACATACCCCAAGCCTCCAATAAACACCCTTATCTAGCTAGGATTTACACTTGAAAATTCCCCTTTGTTCCTTCCTTTCTTGGCAGAATTAGGGAGAGAAAAAAGAGAGTTGAGAGGATTTTTTTTTCTTTG
Source organism: Bidens hawaiensis (assembly GCF_021521415.1). NCBI lineage: Eukaryota > Viridiplantae > Streptophyta > Magnoliopsida > Asterales > Asteraceae > Bidens > Bidens hawaiensis. The sequence goes on from NW_027502065.1 coordinate 27,308, forward strand.
TTACTTGTGATTGTATGAATGAAAGAGAGTGGAGTTATTCAATCAAAATGCACCAAATTTTGGACCAATAAGCTTCCTTGCATGCACCCACTCACAAGATGATGATAATAATAATAATAAAATAAGAAGGAGAAGGAGAGAGAGAAAGGGGGGGGGGGGGCTTTCCTACCTTGTTTTATTATTATTATTATTTTGTTTATAACTTTCCATAAATACCTAGCATTGTGTTATATAACTTGTAATGTGTCATACATACTTACATTGTGTTATATTACCTCCGTTGTGTAACATAACTTACATTGTGTTATATAACCATGTATTGTGTCATATATACTTACATTATGTTATCCATAATGCTTTGTGTTATACATATATATATTGTGTCATACACAGTTATATTATGTCATACACAATGCTTTGTGTTATACACAATGACACATTATAGGTAACATGCTTAATATATTGTTACTTAACCATTTTAAATAACAATATGGAATGCTCTTTCTCAAAGCATAAATCACCCATATGATTTATTTATTTATTTCACAAGTACATTTTATTTAGAAACCACTTTCCAAAATAACTCAAGTGTTAATATTCATTTTTTATGATCATTTCATATATAAACAAATATTATTGGTGTTTGTCTAGTTTGTTATTGGGTATGACCCGACTTGGATCATGACGTACTAGCCACATCAATAATAATATGTGTCTTGGGCATACCGAGTCCAACAAATATATATATATATATATATATATATATATATATATATATCTTATTATTAATAATAAATCATTATTATTTTATTAAAAACCGACACTAATATTGGGACTTATCGTTGTTAAAATGTTTTTATCAATTTGCTCATATTTATTATAAACAGATAAAAATATATGTGTGTGTATATATATATTATTTTTAAAACCAAACTGTAATAAACATATTAACGTATTAAAAGTGTTAATTATATTTTTACCGTCGAATTTTGTTAAAGGTTCTAAAATATAAATTTTATGTTAATCGTATATTTAAATGTTTATCATTATATATCTCAACTCATATCTATTCAAAAACTAATTATTTGTAAGTTCGATTATACGATAAACAATGATTTTATAATTAAATGATAATAAAAATTCATAAAGGTCAATCGTTCAATCCATAACATACCAATCATAATTGTAACTCAAATCACCTCGAAGTCCCAAATCCATTGTATGTATTATATCATTTATAATTCACTCATAATATTATTTAATTAGGATTCTTGTCGGTAATTCTCGAGGAGTGTGATTTCCACCTTCTTATCATAAACATTCCCGTTTAGCTTATTCGATCAGGTGGGTTTTGTCATTCCCCTATTTTACTCAATTTTCACAAACGTTTTGGGGACATATGGGTATATTATACCATACATACATATCTATATATACATACATATCAAAAATAACAAACGTGTAATTGTATGTGATTAATCAAATCTACTTGTTATGTGCTTATTTGTCTTTGTATGCAATCGTTTGTCATATCCCTTTAGAGACGGTTCTCATTCTATTGACCACCACCCGATTCGCTTGGCAACGGTCTTATTCTTATTTGATCATGGTTGATTTACCGGTGCCCGATTCGCTTGGCAATGGCTTAACCGACAATCTATTTGCTTATGGTTTGATTTCATTACCGCATTTATTACGTTTTGCTTAATAATTATATTAACATTATTTTTGGTGTCAAAATTGGTAATAGACTCACTCAACATATTTGTTGACAAAACTCCATTTTCTACGCATATGCAGGTTGTTTGAAGTTGAAGTATGGACGCTTAGAAAAACCTTAGGGTTATAATGAAGACAAACTTGGATTTAAACTTGTTGTATTTATTTATTTGAATTGTTTTTGTTGTATTTGATTATTGTGTGTATTATTTGAATAAAATAATTAATTAGATATTTTCATTTATAATTATGATAGTATCTTCGAGCTGTGAGCAATCGGATCACGCCCCGGCATTTCCGCCTTAGCTCAAGATCCTCTAAAAATCAAGTACAAATCATAACCCCACCACCTTATTAAAATGTTTTCTTGTTTTCAAGCATATGCTTAACATAATATAACTTAACATTTATTTTGTATAACACATATTTAAACATAACACTAATCGATCTTTGTAATCCTTTATTTTCTTTTACCAAATTCATATGTAACAATCTTTTTGTATATTTCTTAGCATTTGAATCATGTTAGTGGTGTAGTCTATTCTGGGGTGAAATCCTAGCATAAACATAACTTATAAAAGGTTTAGAGGAATTTAGCTCAATTAGTAGGTTTTGGATTAAGGTTTAGATAGAGATTAGAGGATCTTGAGCTTGTTTCTCCATGTAAGGCTCGTTTAACTCATTGGAAAAGATCTTCTACACCATCTTGATCTTGAAACACAAGGAAATATAGATTGGTTAGGATGGTGATGTGTGCTTGTAAATAAACGATCAGAATGTGTAAGTTTTTAGAGAGAGAATCGTATGTGTGTGTACGTATACCTTAAAAGAGATTTCAGAAAGAGAAAAGGTGGTGGTGGACAATGACGGTAGTTCCGGACTTCCGAGGTAGTGGTTCGCGATAGCTGCTAAGGGTGGAGGTGGTTGATGGCGGTGATGGTTTGATGGGGGTGTGTTGCGGTGACGTTATGGTGATGTTCCTGTGGAGATGGTGTGTGGTAAAGGTAGCGGAAGTGATAGTGGAGCTATAGCCATGAAGGAGGGGAGGGTGGCGGAGATGGTTGTGGCGGTTAAAGATGGCGATACTATGGTGGCTACTTCATGTTGTGAAGGTGGGACGGTAGGGTGGTGGTTGTTTATGGAGGTGAATGAAGCTGTTGGTGGTGGTTAACCGAGAGGGAGGAAAGGGTGAGGGTGGTGGTTTGTTGTTGGGCGTCGATTTCAAGGAGAAAGAGGATAATAATACTTAGTTGTGTGTTTGTGCATGAATGCAAGTGTTGGTTTATACAGATGGTCATGTGACTGACATGCTTCTTATTTTAATCAAAGTGTGTTGTGAGTTGCATCGAGTGTTTGATAAGGAAGGAAAAGGTGAAAGATTTTGGGTATGGTGAGAGTGAGGGCCGACACAGTCACAAGGATGTGATATGGTGTGAATGGTTTGTTGAAGTGTTGGTCAATTGATGTTTATCTAGATGTAGGGATGGTATTTTATTTATAAAATATTGTGTGTGGTGTATAAGTGTGTCTAATATATAGCCATGCATACTTGCATGGTATTCAGACAACATATAATAGGCCTCATGGCTGTAATTCTTTGCTAGATAAATTTAGGCTTAGTTAATGATGCTTTAACTATCGATTACATAATTTGTTTATTAGTAAATTATAAGCCACTGAATTTAAATGTGTTTAGTTATTTTTCTATCTAAGGTTAAAGAACACGACCACACTGATGTGTAATATTGCGTTCCTATGAGTGAGTTTATATGTGGTTGGTAATAAACCTAAACATTTGAAGAACCATTTCGTATTCGATGTTCGAATGATTTATAAAAATGATTATAAAATATAGCCGTATAACACAGAATTCAAACCTCCCAGTTCGTATATATATATATATTGGTGATGGTTCAGAAGAGAAATGAGATTATTATGAGAAATGTGAGAAATGAATATAAGCCACTAGTTTTATTTTATGTTTTAAATGCTTAAAGATAAATGAGTAAAGTATTAATACATGCTCTCTCTTCAATTAATATAACTAATAAATATAATAGTTATCTATTCAATTAATATAACTAATCAAATTATTATAATTGGAAAATAATAAAAATCCATTTATTTTTATAACTTATTTTTTCTCTCTTGAATTTTTATCCTACACAAGTACAATTTATTCATACATTAAAATTTCTTTCTATCCAAAACCAATTTCTTACAACTCAATATATTAATATCCATCAACACGTAGTTACATTGTGATGAATAATACAAAAAACTATCTTACACGTGTTTGCATTAAAATCAACAAAAAAGTACACAACCTACACAAAAACATATAACCTACACTTGTTCTAATAATAAGGAAACATATAACCTACACACGAAAAACATAACCAACACACAAAATTCAGCATCAATAAACTATACACGTACACGAAAACGTATAAACTACACATGAAAAACATATAACCTACACTCGAAAATTTTATCCTACACAAATACAATTTATTCATGTATTAAATATTTTTTTTTTCTATCCAAAACCAATTTCTTCCAACTCAATATATAAATATCAATCCACACGTAGGTACATTGTGATGAATAATACAAAAAACTATCTTACATATGTTAGCATTAAAATGTCAATAAAAAATATACAACATAAACAAAAACATATAACATACACTTGTTCTAAAAATAAGAAAACATATTACCTACACACGAAAAACATATAACCTACACACGTATAGGATATGTGTATCCATAATTAGAGAGTGATTTATTATAGTTATATTAGTTGTATTAATTGAAGAGTAAGAATGCATTTATTGTTGCATTTACATTTTTGTCATTTATTTTTAAACATTTAAAACTTAAAATAAAATTAGTGACCCATATTTATTTCTCACAGTAATTTCATTTCTTCCTTAAACTTAAACCTATATATATATATATATATATAGGGAGAGAATCAAGAGAAAACTCATATTTAGAGAGAAAACTAAAAAACTCCTGAAAACTCCTAAAGAATTATTTTTAATTAAAAATAAAAAAATATTTTCAAAATTGTGTTTTAGCCATTATTCTTATATTTTCTTATATTTCACTCGAAAAATAAAAAAAAAATTAAAAAATTAAAAAAAAAAACCCGCTGTAATGCACATACGTATTACTGTGCGATACCGTTGTATTACACATGTGTATTACTATGTATTTTTTAGTTTAATAGTGTTTTATTGCATATATTCAATATTTGTGTATTGTATATGTGTAGTAGTGTTGTATTATATGGAAAAAAATAATAATAAAATAAAAGTCGATGTGGTGCACATGTGCGTTAATGTTGTATTACACATACGTACTAATGTGTATTCGATGTTTAGATTAGTCTTATATTGCATATATACAATAATGTGTATCAAATATGTGCATTAGTGTTGTATTCTATGCAATACAAACACTTTTGCATATATGCAATACACACTATTACACATGCGTACTATACCGACGAGGTTACCGACAAGTTTTTTTTTAACCAATAATAACATATAAGAATAATGGAAAAAAAACTTCAAATTTTTTTTTAAAAAAGTTAAAAATAGTTTTTTATGAGTTTTTAAGAGTTTTTAAGTTTTCTCTTTAAGAGAAGTTTTCACTAAATCACACCCCTATATATATATATATATATATATAGGGTTAATATCAATTAAGAACTTCTAATTTCATTAAGAACTTTAATAACATATTTTAACCAATCAGATTTATTCATTAGTTTTCTATTTTTCACTAAAAATGAGGATACTATAGTCTTTTTTAAGAAATAACCATAAAACCACATCTCCCAAAAAAATCTCAGCCAAAATTTGTTCCTCAATCCTTTTGTCATCAATCAAATAATGACCGTGTTATGGAATCTCCGAATCGATCATCCATCAGAGGACAAAATATATGGTAGAGTTTGAAGATTTACATGAAGAATTTATCCCGTTAAAAATTTTCAATCATCAAAAACGATGAATGAACTCATGAAGTGCTGATGTTCATCTAGAGATATCGACTCAAAGTTTTAGTAGTGCAAACAATCAAAGTATTATTTTATTTGTTTAATATTATATTTAAAGTTTCAGTAGTGTAAACAATACACATGAATGCATATTAGAAAATATGCTTATATGTAATTTAGCACAATTTATATTAATGCATACCTGCAACTTATCAGGTATATCTTTTTTACTTCTATCAGCGTTTTAAGTAATTTTCATGCTTGGGTTTTTTCACATATATGCAAGTTTCTAGGTTTATCTTTGGTGCTTCTATTAACACATGTATTTTTTCAGATAGGGTTTTTTACATATACTAATACGAATCACACGAATAATTTGCTTATGCTGGGTGAAATTTTTTAATACAGAAATAGAACCCGGAACCGCAAGCACCATAAAATCTGTGAGACCCGTTGAACTTTCAGAAATCGGTCCCAAAACCGAACCTTACACTATTACTCAGTTCATATTCTTTTGGCAAATTGGAAACAAATAATCCCAACTTTTGTGTTTTGATCGGTAATAATCTTAACTTTAAAAATCACTACCAACGGTCCCAACTTTCAACTATTTTTGTCTCAATGGTCCTCCGTTAAAAAACACTCAACGCCGTTATGTTTTTTCCCAAGCTTCAAACCGATGTTTTAGGGCTTTTGATCGGAAGAACGATACGATTCGACCGATGTAAAACTTATCTTAAAACTGTTATCCAAACGGCGAAACAATGTTTCAATTCGGGTGTTTGAATTTTCAATTAACAAAAATCAAGTCATTTGAATCACTGTTTCGAGATAAGTATTACATCAGTCGAATCGTATCGTTTTTTCCGATCAAAAGCTCTAAAACATCGGTTTGAAACTTGGGAAAAAACATAACGGCGTTAAGTGTTTTTTAACGGAGAACCATTGAGACAAAAATAGTTGAAAGTTGGGACCGCTGGTAGTGATTTTTAAAGTTGAGATTATTATTTGCCAAAACACAAAAGTTGGGATTATTTATTTCCAATTTGCCTTTGTTTAATTACCAATTACTCACTTCACCAAACCAAAACCAATTTTGTTATGAAGATTATGAACACAACAAACAACGTATGCTTGTCCTTCAAATTGTTTAACACAAAAACAATCCGTGAATCAAACCAAGTTACAATTCGATTGCAATTTTAACAAACAATATAGCAATTCTTTTGGTCGAATTTTGGCAATTGCTTTTTTTTTTTGGCCGATTACACTTCTTCAATCACTAAAGTTTTCTGGCCAATTCAGTAAAGATCACAGATATATGTGAATCGCGATTAAAATTCGATTCTTCTGTTGATGTCTCAAGCAATTCCACAAACCAATTTGTAGAACCCAAATCGAATGAAGAACAAGCAGCGATATTACTCTTTGATTATGAACAATAACCGTGGCTCTGATTCACTAATTGAAAGTACATTAAAACAAACACAGCAGATGTGTTTGGCCTTCTTCTTTCTTCTTTTTCTTGTAACATTGTAACATCTTTTCCTTTCTTTGCCAAACCATATTTCCAATCCATTAACTCTAGATAACCCGTATAAATCATCATTAGATATCAAAACCAATTCATATTGTTATATGCTATAAATTTGGTTTGATTACAAATTTCATAATAAAGATTTGTTCTTTATTTAATAAAGAAACTAAGTTTTTTATAAACTAAACTAAGTATTGGGTCGTTGGTTTCTATAAATATATTTGGTATAAAGTTTAATTATTTAGTCATACAAAGATTTATTCTTTGTTTATACAAGAACCAAGTTTTTGTAACTTTATATTGGTTCTTACAAGTTTAAAAGGTTATTGGAACCTTAAACTATACTTTGTGTATAATTATTATTCAAGAGTGGTGATTATGTCGGAAACACCAAAGGATAAGAATTCTCTTGTGACTTATAAAGAGTCAGGATTGTCCCTTGCGAATTACCAATGTCCTATGTTAAAATCTACAAATTATACAACATGGGCAATTCGAATGAAGATGCCAATAAAGATGCCAATGAAGAAGGAAATTCTGGTGTTAATGATATTAAAGAAACATTCCAAGTTGAAGATACATTGAATATGACTTTGAAGATGAACTAAAGTTGGATGCATTGGAGGACCTTGAAGATGTTAAAGCCTTCTTTTTCGTAGAAGAAGAACCTGCTGCAGACTAATAAAAGGAGTGGATTTCACCTTGTATGGATTAGGGGGGTGTATGACAGCCATGCTAATCCATTCAAGATATCCATCCGATCAATTTGTTTATAGTCCATTATTATGTAAACATATGCGTTTTATTTTACTTGTAGTTGGGCCATAAGACTCTAGAAATAAAAGGCCCATTTGTATGTATGTATTATTTGGATTAGCCTTGGTTAAAATTAGGGTAAAGAAAGGCAGGCAATAAGGAAACGGTATAACGGTTTCTTTAAACTGCCGTACACCAACAGACGTGACGTTTCCTTGAAGCGCCTCTTCATCCCTATATAAACCAATATCCAAATCAATTGTAAACAATCTCTGTTACTTTTTTAATATATGTTCAGTTGTATTTTCTTTCATCTTATTTGAAGTATTATTGTTGTAGTGAAACAAAGAATGAAGCCACAATCTAAGTTCAAACACAAACTAACGATCCATGGGATCCCACTATACAACAATATATGGAATGTTAAAGTTTATTCATTAATACGCACTCTATAAACTGATCTTTTTGCAGTCAATCAGAATTGGATCATAACATGTTGATAGTTCATAGCACCAGTTATTGCAACCTAAGGTAATAAACTCAAGCTTCTGATATTTTTATATATAATTGATTTTGATTCCCATTGTATTTAAAGTCTGATTTCAATAAATTGAATGAATCTTCCTTCCACCATCAGATAAAGACCAGGTTTGGTTTATATCATAAAAAGGCAACGACTGAACGCACAATACCAAACAGAATTCTTGCTGGATGGACAAAAATTAACTGAGCTGGAATTTCCCAAGATTACAAATGATGACTTTGTTAGATATGAATTTCTCACATATAAAGCTTAGGGTTAGATATGTCAAAGAGTCAAAGTTATCTGCGTAATTTGAAAGGATAGAATTGTAGCACATCACAAGCTGTTAAGTGATGTCGTTTAGCGATTATCGATATGTATAAATAGGATACATCGAACAATGAAAATGCTTGTTGCTTGACACCCCAATTATTGTTGTTTGTTTAATTCTTGATTCTTGTTATCAACTTGATTATGTGTATTTGATAAATGGTATCAGAGAAAGGCTTAAATCAATTCCTGGGAACAAATGATTTTGAAATTGATATTCTTGAATCATTCCTTACATGAACGGATTCCTGTTGTTGAACTGTTCAATCTATTTTTTCTTTTTCTAAATCCAAAATCGTTTTTCTTGTTTTGGCGGATATCAAAAACAAGAAATCGATTTGTCCGAGAAATTAACGATTCTGAAATACAAGAAACAATCAATCAAGAATCAAAAACACCCACAGTGGGTGTGAACATTAAGTTAGTTTGTGTTAATCAAAAACACCCACCGTGGTTAACTTGGCGTGAACGTTAGGTTTGTTAATACAATGTTTGCAAGTCACTTTAATTTGTTTGTGATACATCTTTATCTTGGTTTTGCAGGACACTTTAACACGTTTGTAGATGGCATGCTAGCTGAATGATGTATATGTTTGTTTTTAATTTCATTTTAATCTCTTACTGATTTGATTTTGGATTTGGTAAGTGAGGCTAGAGTTATGTGGGATAGAAGACAGGGCGGTCTAGGGGATTTGGATCTGTTTCATTCAGTAACCAGCAGGCAAGCGAAAGATATGGACTTAAAAGTACTTTATTGCCTCACCCTCCCTTATAAGATGCTATTATAATTAATTTTCATTTTTCTTTGACAGGATGTGAAGTTAATGATATAAACGATGAGGAATTCTAGATTGTTAATATAGTAAGAAAGTGGCTCGGAAGTAGGCAAATTCAATGCAATTGGGCTGCAAAGAGTGTCGGATCAGATGACAAACAGAGGCCAGACACTAAAAACGTTGCCAAATTGACAAATGGAACATCAGGTTAGAGCATTACGAATTGATATACAGTTTTTTAAATAGTTCATGATATCATTTTGACATTCACTATACATTCAGACAATGGTAGAGAAAAGGTCAACGAAGATACTCCAGAAAATAATCCTCAATACAAACCGACACCTCTGTGGTAGCACCTCAATGCCTCTACCACTGCCAGTTTCTAAAAACAATTATTGGTTTTTCAACAATGGATCTTGCGTGAAAGACAACTAAAGTGGCTGGTCTGATGATGTGTATGTAGGAATAGGACTACCACATGTATCTCTCTTACCTAGAATATATATTCAACCCATATCTTACGATTTTGTTTTTAGATGCTTGATGTGTAATAATTGATTCAGATGCTAGATTCTAAACCTGTAGTTTAGATTTTTTGAGGTTTAACTGATTTGGAGTTGGATTAGATTTTAGTTCCGCGAGTAATAGATTGCTAGCATGGAAATTTTCACTTGGAGTTATTATTCATTGTTTAGCTTTCTTATTTTACTATATTTTTGTCAGGAATTTCCTGTCTTGTTTGTTCGAAATGGATCTTGTTTTTTTTTCCGTTATTATCTCATAGCAGAAGTGGGTTCTGATATGCAATTGTTGTATGAGAAAATTGAGTATGATCATGAATAATTGGTGGGCTTTATTGGGTTGGGTGAGATTTCTATCTAGTGTATTATGTAGAGAAAATATAAATTATAAAGACCGGTTTTGCTGTTTATTCGGTTTATTCATTTAGTTTTAATAATACAGATATAACCATAATTGAATCAGAATATTTATTTATCATGAAAATCGAAATCAAACCATTATTCTTAATCAGCAATCAAAAAATAATATTATCATACTCGCTCTTAGGACTAAGCGAATTCGAAGCTGTGATTATCGAAGGTATGATTGAAGAAACAAAATTAAACCTGCAATTGGAGAATGAAGAGAAGGTACACATGCTTTTGTATTTGACAAAGAAACCGGATCATTTTTTATTAGGGAGGGATGATTGAGAATGCGCCTCTTGTCACAATTCCGCCGCTTAGTCACTGATCTTTGGAAGTCTATCAAGATTGGGTCATAACACGTCCATAGTTCATAGTGGTCATAAGATTCTAAGACATCTTTTATGTTTTATGTGATAAAGTGCATATAATTCATAATGGTCATAAGATTCTAGTCAGGAAATATTTATCCTTTATTATATGCACGAAGGCATATTTTATGTTTTCTGTGATAAATTGCATATGAATTTTAAGTAAAACTTAGGTCAAAATCTTTGAAATATCTCAAGCATTTCTTTTATATATATATGTATATATATACTTGATTTATTCTACTTGCCTTGAAAAAAAAATCATATATAAGCATTAGTAATGTTTTCTATATATGAACAAATTAATAGTGATTATTATCTTAACAAATATTTGTTATTGAAGACTGCATTAGCACAAGTGTGTAAAACATATCTTAATTTTCACCGTTCTTTATCAATCTAACATTTGTTAAGAATAGTAAAAATCTAGAAGCGACGATAGATTGAGAGTGCTTGCAATCTAGAAGATAACACGATCGATTGAGAGTGCTAGCAATCTAGAAGATAACACGTAAGACTATAAAAGAAACTATTGATATTGTTAATAAAGAACCTAAAAAATACCAAGGTTGCACACATGAAACACGCTTGAATGGTAGTTAATAGTAAAACTCAGAAAACACTAGTGACGATGCCCCCAATAAAAGAAAAAAATGGTACATTTGTAAGCGAGTTTTTTAAGATCGAAAGAATTTCTAAGCTCGCTACAAGAACTGAAATATATTGAGCTGCAGCATGGAGTTAGCGTTTTCCTAATTTTGTTGGAAGTTAAAAATTCTACTTTTAACTACATTTTGATAAATGGAATAATATCAATAATCATTGATTTTTCTTGTTTACTACATTAGGTTGTAATGTATTAACATACTAGCTTTAAAACCCGTGCGATACACGAGATGCTTAAAAGAAAAATTAAACCATATAAATTAAATTATTAAATTTAAACAAAACATAAATTTTACCAAATTAAATGGTTTTATAAATTCAGATTATATTTTCTAATTGAATATTCATATAAATACATGGTGTATTATCACACAAGTTCTCCATAATCATGAAAAAGATACACCTTAAGATAGATTGATAGGCTTTAATTGCATTGACATAAATGTGTTTTCATTAAAAATAAATGAATAGTTTGAGCAGAAAATTTAGATTATGAATGAATCTTCAAGTAATATATGTCCCTATGTATTTTCTTTTATTAGAATACTAGTTTTAGAACCCGCATAATACACGGGATTTGTTAAATGTTAAAATAAAGAAAATGAGTTACTAAAAGAACAAAATTAAAGGTAAAAGATAAATGATATATGTATTGAAAGCAACAAGTATATTGTAAAATATGAAATTTACAAATTTGAGAAAACCTATATATAAGCAACATTTGTTGTTTTATCACAAGTTCTGCAACATTTAAATAAAACCATTAAATACATACTTTATGCATTATCTTTACTACACAAAACAAAAGAATGTATGAAATAGTGGGCACTCCAAATCATTACTTGTCGCAACACAATGCTTGGTATCCTTCCCATTCTTCAGTTTTAATTTCTTTTTTTCAGAACATATTGATACATATGCAATTATATCTGTAAAAAAATTAAATGTTAAATTAGCTCTCCGTTAATAGATTGAATTATAAGAAAAAAATGAAGTTAAAATAACTTTATTACGAACCTAAGGATAAATCAGTTGGAAGTTTGTAGTGTTCGATATCTTTAACGGAGACCAACTTGAAGTGTTTGATATCTCCAATATCCTCACAAATAGTAACCTTTGTATCAGCAAGAAACGAAACCTTGTAGGGATTGTCACAAAACTTTTGATTGCCATTATTAGAACCAAGTTTAGCATTTGAAATTTGTAGGCATAATCTTTCTCGCAGATATCTTTTGAACTCAGACACATATTGATTTAAAACGGTGGCCTGAATCTTGTAGCCCTATACATATTATTAAAATAAAGGTATACAAAATTATGTTGGCGATAACATATATTACTCAACAAAGAAAAAAAAATTACTGAATAAATAATTGTGAAATACCTGTGTGTCGAGAAGTATCAGTTCGATACTATATGTTTCCGATGGCCTTTTATTGACAGGTTGTCTCCATAAACATATAACTCGCCCTTTTAATATGAAATCCGACATCTGAATATTTAAATCCTTAAATAAAGTGATGTTTGATGAAGCCATTAATACCTGTGTGTCGAGAAGTATCAGTTGGAATTTTGATATGTAATTGCATGATAAATTAAATGAAAAGAGATAAATAAGAACTCAAAAACTTACAATACCGAAGGTGTGGTTCGGTTGATATAATCCAGAACACAATGATTGATTGCAATAGTAATATTTTAAATTGATTGTGTATTTATATATAAGGGGGATTAGAGTAGGGTTTTGTAAAAATAATTAAGATTTTATTATGTTAAATGAAGATTGGGTTGATCAGCCATTTAGGTAACAAGTAAAGAAAATCCATGTTTTTCTCATTTAAAAGTATATATCTTTTCATAAATAAGGTTTAAAAATATGTAACATCCACAAAGTTTAGGTCCAAATTTGATAAATTTATGAAGGTGAAGGACCAAAAATATTTATGAGATAAGTAATGGGAAGAAATGAGAGAAAGAAAAGAAAGCATTATATGTTAAGGGAATAAGGACGGAAACTCCATCCCACATGGAAAGTGGGAAAGAAATGGAAGCATTTTATAAGGAAGGAGTTTTCCATGGTAATGTTCTTGTGTGGCTAACCACTCTCACTAGTCTTAGCGGAGAGTGTGAAGCACCCGACGCACACGTGCACGGACACGGACACGGACTCGGACTCGGGCAATGGGCGTAATGTGGCATTTTGATGGCGCACTTTGCACTTCGCACACTCGCATCGCCGCGAGCCGCTTTAGTATTTTTGAACTGTGGAAGAGAGATCGAGACATGATGAGCTACCAAAGACCAAGGTTCAAAATGAATTTTTGGTTTTCAATACCAATTGCGCTACGCGATGGGTAGACAATAATGATCATTGCGCTATGCGATGCAAATCCCAAAAATTGAGAAAAAGGGGGCGTCGCGCTACGCTATGGTCTAATTAAAGGAGGCATATTAAGAAACCAGATCCGCGTGTCAACACGTGGCAGAATCTTGTGAATTGCGGCATCGCGCTATGCGATGGCCTTAGAAAAACCTCATCGCGCTACGTGATGGTGGTCAAAATTTGCCTATAAAAGGGGAGTTACGGTGTTTGAAGCTTATTCATCCCAAAAACACCTTTTCTTTCACACACATAACATTGGGAAGTGTGCTCGATCGTTGTGAATTTCCGAGGTCCTGATTTCTCATGATTCGTGCATGAATTGGAGTCCTGGCGCCGTGTGGATTGGTTAAGCAAGTTAGAAACAAGGTTCTAACGGTTTAAACTTCAATACGTGATAGAAAGTAGAAGTGCTGCCCATGTAAAGTTTAAGCATTTCGTATAGACAAGCTATATCAGGTAGGGGTTCTGTCCGATTATTTTATTATATATGGCTTGGACCCTAGTCAGAGGTATAGTCTATACCTTGATTAGATAATAAGTGAATGCAGCTTTCATAAGATAAGATTATGATTAAAATATTATTCTTTATTATATATAAAGATATTTCTTGTGAAAGAATAAATTGGATATATACGTTTCTTCATGATGAAGAAACGTTGTATATATATGTGTTTTATAAAATAAATGAATATCAAGGTAAATGTTATGCAAATAGACTTAAGGTCTAAAGCTAGATCATAGATCTAGTTATTTATAAAATATTATTCTCGTACTATAGGTCCGAGATAAAGATCAAGAATATATCAGCAAGAAACTTTGATTATAACTAAAGGTGAATGCGTCCAACCTTTTTATGAATGTGTTTTACGACGTGAAGACGTCTATGTACTGTCTTTTTGAAAAGATATTTACTCTTTTAAACTGTGGACTGTTATCCATATGTAAAGAGTTATGAAATTATTTGCATGAGGGTTGGTTCAAATCCTCTAAAACGTGTTGATACAAGGTAGTACTAAACATTCAGGCTAAAATACACATGTGTCTGGATCCTTACATAGATGTACTGTAGTGGGCACACTACAGACATACTAACCATGAGGTAAGTGACTGTCTCTAGGGCGATTGAAGTCCGATTATAAGGTTTGTGTGTATGTTTAGTTCCGATGAGATGGGATTGAGACCCACTGAGTCGTTGAACGCTATTGGTGTTGTGTCATAACGAATTGTGAAAACTTTTTATTGAGTCAGCGTGTTCACCAGCATATAGCTGACATATTTTCAAATTGTTTTCAGGTAAGCAGGAGTAATGTATAGTGATGAATATGACAGTGGAGATAGAAGATCACTAGGCATAGAATGCAGTTGGTGGCATAACTAATTTTGTGATGATGCATATGTAAAACTTGTTTTTAAACAAGTAATTTTGTAAAAACAAACAAGGGTGTTTAATTCCAATGTTATAAAAGTAAATATTTTAAATTAACACTTTCCGCTGCAAACTTTGATAAATCGACATTATTGGTACCAACTGTGAGTCGCACGCCTAGTCCCGAAGGCGGGGTGTGACAGGTTGGTATCAGAGCCATCGGTTTAGCGAATTAAGTATTTGATAAAAGTACTTAGGATTTAACCAATTTAAGTGTATGAAAGTACGGATAAGATACTTATGCATTTGGTGAACTCTTAGAGATAGTAACTAATAGTTACCTCATATTTCTCGTCTCTAGCATGTCGAAAAAAAATTCAAACGCTATCGTTAATAGTGGACCCTCAAGAAATACAAGAGGGAGATTGAAGAAAAATGTCGAAAATCAGGAAGTGAATGCTACCCCTCCCGCTGGTGATCAATTTGTGAGAAAGGATCATATGCAAGAAATGATCGCAAAAGGAATTGCTGAAGTTTTTCCAGCTATGCTCGAGCTATGAGGAAGAAAGAAACATCGAGCAATGAGAATCTAACAAATCCAAGAGGGACGAGGAGGAAGAACATGTTAGCTCTAATGCTGATAGTGATTATGAGGAGAAGAAAACTAAGAAAAAAAATACTAAGAAAGGCTGTAGTTATAAGACATACTAGACGTTTAAGCATAAAGAATTCTATGGAAGTGATGGCGTTATTGCTGCACTAGGATGGCTTGAAGAGATAGAAGCTATTAATGTCATTAGTAAGTGTTCTGAGGAAGAAGCAATTCAGTATTCCTCGCAATCGTCCAAAGGCGAGGCTCTGCAATAGTGGAACACCCTTATACAATCCAAGGGTAGATTAAATATGTACAAGCTGAGTTGGGAAGAAGTCAAGGATCTGGTAATCGGGAAGTTTTGTCCGATGAACGAAAAAGATGAAATTCAAATTAACTTTTTAAATCATAGAGTTGTTGGGACGAATCTCAAAGATTACAATACTAAATTCTTGGAGTATTGTAGGATAGTACCACACTTGGTGACACTGGAAAATAATAAAGTCACTCGTTATATCAGGGGTTTGCCAAAGGAGATTAGAGATATGGTCAGATCATCTTTACCTCAAACCATCGATTCAGCCATGGAATTGGCTGGGTATATGATGAATGGGTTTATCAGAACTCGTGAAGAAGAAAAGAAAGAGAATACCTTCAAGAGAGAGGTTGTGTTCAAGAAGAATGATCAGGAAAACAAGAAACCATATCGTGGAGAGAAGAGGAATTCCCAGTCACCGATTCCGTTGTGTAAGATATGCAACCGAAGATACTTTGGAAGGTGCAAGTTCAATCAGTCAGTTACCTGTACTAATTGTAAACAAGTGGGTCACGCAACAATTGATTGCTGGAAGAATAAGATTGCTTGTTATGGTTGTGGAGAAACGAGACATTTTCAAAACGAATGCCCGAAGAAGAGAACTGGAGGAGAAGGTGTAAGTGGTATTGGTGCGCACCAAGAATGAAAGAAAAAAGGGGAATGCATGTGTTTTTGTGCTCAAGACTGAGAAGGCAGCTGAAATGCAGGAAGTCATAACTGGTACGTTTCTCGTTAATGTATATGCTAGGGTTTTGTTCGACTCGGGTGCAAACCAACGTTTTATATAAAAGAAATTTGTAGTCTATTAAATGAACCCTTAGTTAAGTTAGACAAACACCTCGTGGTAGAAACGGCCGACGGTAATCTAATTAGAATATCTGAAGTTTTGAAGAAGGAAAAATTCAATTAGCAGGACATGTTAGACTTATCCAGTTGTTACCCATGGCATTGGCAGGCTTTGATATCATTTTAAGTATGTACTGGTTATCCGATAACCAAGCCCGTATCTTATGTGATAGGAAAGCAATTGAAATTCGTACGAACGGGAAGACAATTCAAATCGCTGGAGACAAAGATGAAGGTCATGTTAGCTTAATCTCGATGATTAAAGCTAATAAATGTCTACGTAAAGGATGCCTAGCATTTATCGTGTATGTGACAGAAGAACCTAAAGTAAAGAAATTAGAATACGTACCAATTGTTTCAAAATTTCCTGACGTTTCCCCAGAAGAATTAACAGGAATACCACCGGTGCGTGATGTTGAATTTAGAATAGACTTAGTACCTGGAACCGCTCCAATAGCCAAATCCCCGTATAGACTAGCTCTAACAGAGATGAAAGAATTAAAGAAACAATTAGACGAATTGTTAGAGAAAGGATTTATAAGATCGAGTTCTTCACCGTGGGGAGCTCCGATCTTATTCGTGAAAAAGAAAGACAGTTCGATAAGAATGTGTATTGATTATCACGAATTAAACAAAGTAACCATCAAGAATAAATACCCGCTCCCAAGAATCAATGATTTGTTTGATCAACTACAAAGAGCAAGTTGTTTTCGAAGATCGATTTACGTTCAGGTTATCATCAATTAAAAGTCCAAGAAGAAGATGTTCCAAAGACCGCATTTAGAATCCAGATATGGAAATTTTTGAATTCACGGTTATGCCATTTGGACTTACAAATGCTCCCGCAGGCATTCATGGATATGATGAATAGAGTTTGTAGCCTATTTAGATAAATTTGTAATCGTATTCATCGACGATATACATATTTATTCTAAATCGGAAGAGGTTCATAAGGTTCATTCAGGATTTTGCTTGAATTACTTTGAAACGAGAAATTGTATGCTAAGTTTTCCAAGTGTGAAGTCTGGCTGCATGAAGTACAATTCTTGGTCATGTTATTAACACAAATGGAATTCAAGTAGATCCTGCAAAGATTGAAGTGATATCTAAATGGGAAAATTCCTAGATCACCAACCTAAGTTCGAAGTTTCCTAGGTTTGGCTGGATATTATAGAAGATTCATCGAGAATTTCCCTCGTATAGCAGTTCCTTTAATTTCTTTAACTCAAAAGAATGTTAAATATGAATGGGCAATTAAGCAACAAGAAGCATTTGATTTACTTAAACAAAAGCTTACAAATGCACCTATACTGGCTTTGCCAGAAGGTACAAAGACTTTGTTGTATTTAGTGATGCATCTCATTCAGGTATGCGTTGTGTACTAATGCAAAGACAGAAAGGAATAGCTTATGCTTCTTGACAATTGAAAGTACACGAAAAGAATTATACAACTCACGATCTAGAGTTGGATGCTATAATTTTTGCTTTAAAGTTATGGAGACACTATCTTTACGGAGTAAAGTTTATCGTGTACACTGATCATAAGATTTTAAAACATATCTTTGATCAAAAAGAACTTAACATGCGTCAAAGAAGATGGATTGGAAACTTTAAAACGATTACGATTGTGAAATCATCTATCATGAAGGAAAAGCAAATGTAGTAGCTGACTCATTGAGTCGTAAAGAACATGAAAACCCAAAAGGGTTAGAGTCTTAAGACTGGAATTACAATAGATTTAATTGAACAAATCAAGAAGGCTCAGGAGAAAGCAATCAAAGAGAACCAAATCTCTGACGAAAAACGTAATGGTACAATCGACTCTTTTGTCAAAGGAGATGATGACATACTCAGACTTAGAAACAGAATCTGGGTACCGAAGATTGATGATTTACGTGAAAAGATTATGAGTGAAGCATATCGATCGAAGAATATGATGCATCCCGGTAGTGATAAAATGTATCAAAACCTTAAGCCTAACTACTTGTTACGTTTAACAAATCATGGCACATTCTCATACTTCCATCATTCTTCTTCACGAACAACATCGGCGCGCCCCACGGGGAACACTTGGTCGTATGAAATCTATTGTCGAGGAGCTCTTGCAGTTGGACATCAATTCTTTCATCTCGGACGGTGCCGGTCGGTAAGGTGCTTTCACGACGGGCTGTGATCCTGGTATTAAATCAATCTGAAATTCTACCTCTCGTTCTGGTGGTAACCTCGGAAGATCCTCAGGGAACACTTCGGGATAGTCGCACACTATAGGAACATCTTTTCACTTCCTTTGCCTCTGGCCGACGCGTCGACAACATACGCCAGGTAGGCACCGCACCCTCACTTTAACATTTTCTCGGCTTTTTATCATCGAAATGACGCTAAGCCCCGAACTTTCCTTATCACCATAAACTGTCACTGTACCACCATCCAAGGACTTTAACCTTATTAACTTACTCTTACACACTATCTGAGCCACAAACTCAAACAACCAATCCATTCCCAAAACCATATCGAACCCTCTAAGGTCATTACATAAAGAGTAACAGGGAACTCACGATTCTTTAAATCTATCTACCGTCCTTAAACATTCTCATTATCCTAATCAAAGTATCACTATCTGTTTCTACCATAAACGTTTCAAGCACACGACTACATGTCATTTTAGCTAATTTACAAAATTTTACATCTACGAAACTTCTATTAGCACATGAATCGAATAAAACAGAAGCGGAAATACCGTTTACGAGAAATGTACCTGTCACAACATCGGGAATCTGTTTAGCTTGCTCTTATGTCAGCATGTAAGCCCTGGTCTTTGGCTTGTTCTTCTTAACATCTCTCTTTCCACTACCTGCAGCTTCACCTTCATTACACTCCCTCGCAAAGTGACCTATCTTCCTGCACTTGTAACACGCGGGTTTAGCATTACACTCTGGAGCATAATGCCCCATTTTCCCACCCTTGTAGCATGCATTCTATCCCTGTCTATACTCTCCACCATGAGCCTTTCCACACTTATGACTGACATTGGTACCTTTTCCCCACTTGCACTCACCACCGTGCAATTTCCCACAACTCTAACACGGTTTCTTCTCCCACACCTTACGTTTCTTGTCTTTCGGGTTCCACAGCCGAGTACCGTGCCTCTTTCCCTGAGTATCGCACTTCTTGTCTTTCTTCACCTCAACCACCGCTTCATTCACTGCCAGGTCCTCGTAAACCACTTCCGCGAGTTCGACTGCGAAATCAAAAGTAGCAGGTCTACTTGCCCTGACCAGTGTACGGATGTTCGGTGGCAGTCCTTTGACATAACACTTGATTCTCTTAGCTTTAGTATTCACCATTTCGGGCATGAGTTTTGACATACGGTTAAACTCAGTGGTGTACTCACGGTATGTCATGTTTCCCGCTTTCAAGTTTAGGAACCTCATCTCTGCTCTTTCAATCTCAGCATTAGCACAAAACTTTCTCATTACCATCTCGCTCAAATCATCCCACCTCATAGCTTTAATTTCAGCAGCAGACTTCCTTTGTTCAATAGTTTCCCACTAAAACATAGCTTCATCACCAAATGACTGAGTAGCGAAGCCCACAGATTGGTCGAGACGGTACTCGCTAATGCGGATAACCTTATCCATGCTGGTTATCCACTGAAGAGTAGCGATTGCGTCACCCGGTACCAGTTAGCTTAGGTGGGTCACAACTCTTGAAGGTTCTGTAGTTGCAACCACCTCGGCCTCTTTTTCCCTCATTCAGCTTAACAGAACGATCATCTCTTGATGCCTCATTCTCAGTCTCAGTGTCCTTCTTACTACTCTCCCCGGTCTTCTCAACAGTTTTAGTACGCTTTTAGTAGACTTGTCTGATTGGAGATTCTTCACTGCAGCAGCAACAACTTGAGTAATCGCAGCTTATATAGCAAGATCGAGCTGATACTCTTCTTATGCACAGTCAGGCTTCTATCTTCACTAGGCTCAGTAATCGGTTCCTTAGAGGGTACTGGGTTGATACGGGGCCTACGACGATGCCCCTTGTGTCCTCCTTGTCCAGTAGTCTTAGTACCAGCCAGCTGATTTCTAAAGGAAAAACATAAACATTGTCACGGGACGAACTATTTAGTACAAGGATAGTAAGGCTGCAGGTAATAATAGTGGCCAACTGGGATTAACTGCTCACATTACTCTCCATGTCCTATACACCTCCTTTCGTTAGTCTACTTGTGCTCAGTTCTATTTAAGGCAGTTAAACAACCAAACATTTCAAATATAAGCAAGCAATTCTATCTCTAATAATTCATATAAACCTCTTACTTATCCCTACATTATACGTGAGGAATTTTACATATTAAGCTTGCTTGAGTGACACACGGCATTTTCGGACTGGAATCTTCTTTCTTTCTTCCTTTTGTCCCATTCTCTGTTCGAGTCTAAGCATGTCGGATGCTTATTATCTCGAACTAATTGCTCTGATACCAACCTGTAAGGCCCCCGACCCCGGGTGCCCTACTTTTTCTCCGGTTGGATTTACTCATTCACATAATTTGTAAAATCAGAGTTAATTAAAACATTTCACGGAATAAAAAGTCAATCATTCTTACATAACATAAATACTCATGCAACCTGTCTCATCTTACTCACCTGCTTGCATACTAAAAGTCAGCTACGCTGAATGAGTTCTAGATAATCAATTGATATACATGCATTCATAGTCATACTCATACGTGTCCGAAGATACGTATTCCATACATTACTTACTTTTACTCATTTATACATACATTATATACATGCATACGTACGTATATACTTTCTTTCATACTCTTCCTATGGTATATCGTAAACTATCCTGCTTCTTCAATCTTAGATATTCTCAGGGTCTGGTCCCTCTCTCTCGGATATTATCAGGGTCTGGTCCCTACTATCTCAGATATTATTAGGGTCTGGTCCCTCTATCTCAATCTCAAATATTATTAGGGTCTGGTCCCTGTCATCTCAGATATTATTAGGGTCTGGTCCTTTCGTCTTGCTTAACTATACATCCATACATGTCCCGTCAACTACCCATATATTCACATTATACGTGCATACTTTACCTGACTTATATATATATATAATATGTATATACATATTAATTCATATAATCATCATATAATAATAAAATTCAATGCACAATCATACACGTATCTTATACTTATCACTTAGGATAAGTATTTTAACTATCACATTGGAGTATGCACACAGCCTCGAAAAACGTCAAAGAGAAAGGGGCAAGAACTCACCTGTAGACGATTCCTCTCCGAATTAATAGTAATTCCCTTCTTCAACTGAGCTCGACTAACTGTTAATAACGTACACGTATTAATCCTCTATAATTTCTTATTATTCAATTCTAAAGTTGACGGGATTAAATTTTAAGTTATCTGAACAAACAGGTAATCTTCTTAAACCCATCGTATTAGTTAACTTTAATTTATTAACGAGCCGACCTCATTAGTTTACATTCTCATTTATATTTATTATTATTTCATGTATATTCATATTATATTATTTTATTACTAGCTCACGTTCTAAACTTGCTTAAGTATTTCTGAACGGGTCCCTCAAACCCTCGGGCTAGCATAAGGTGGGTTACGGGTTATTAAACAAGTCGGGTTAGGTTCCCGTATTTTTTTATAAGTTACTATTTATTTGTGACTTATAGTTTTAGGTGTTCTTAACCACTCGGATTTGCGTCCAGTTTATATGTGTAAACCTTCTTAACGAGTCAGGTCTTGGGTACGGGTTTCATTACTTTCATCATTAATGTTTATTATTATTATTATTATTATTATTATTATTATTATTATTATTATTATTATTATTATTATTATTATTATTAAAGGCATTCACCAAACACCCCCTTAACCCTACCCACCCACCCACCCACCCACCCACCTTCCCTTCCATCTTTCTTATGTCCTGCCGGCTCCTCCCCTTTCCATAACCCTACGCTGCCGCCACCGTCACTCCTGATTCACTCCGGCCAATCGTGATGACGAGAATGAATTGCACAACAATGGACTCGCACATAACAACTTACATGCCCAACGATTTGCACACAAAACTAATCTCACGAGATGCGATTCAAATTTCAAAAACAAGTCGCACGGTCATGGGATCCAAATCCGTTAAACGAGTCGCACGGGATGCGATTGGAATTTTAAAAACGAGTCGCACGTCATGCGATACGAATACTGGAAACGAGTCGCACGTCATGCGATGCGAATATTGGAAACGAGTCGCACAAGATTCTAGTCAAACAGGTTCAGTTGGGCTTGGATTTGGTTCAGCTAGGCCGGCACTCGAGCCGTTCATGATTAATATGAAAAACAGGGAGCAAGTTGGGCCCGGATACATGGTCCACTAAATCAGTCATGGTTCAGATTTGGGTTTCGTTCGCACTTTCAGCTCACCAGAGCCGCACCTTACCTCGTCGGGGCTCAGATCTAGGTCACGGGTTGGGCTGTTGGCGTTTAGCGTAGAGAACGGAACGCTTATGGTTCTTTGGTTCAGATCCGGGTTCCGTCGGTTACCGGATTCCGTTCTTTTAGCACCTTTTTATAATTTTGTATTTATTGTTGTCGAATCTTTTTTATTGTTATAGTTATTTGATTTGGTTTCACTCGGCTCGTTTATTTTTAATATTAGCAACACGAAAATGAAATGGGGATGAATATGATGGTTACCTTATAGACGTGATTAACTAAATCTTGAATGGATGAAATTTGATTTGGAATGTTTGGTACAGGAGGTTTGTGTTGGTGTATGGGTGGGTGTGATAATGATTGGGAATGATGATGAAATGATGAGGATAAGGATTAAATTAGGGTATAGGTGTTTAAATAGGCAAAGCCCAAAGGGTTTCAGGCCCATAATTACCCATAAGACCAATAACCTCTCTTAATCCTACCCATACTCTACATATTATTTAATTAATTTAATTGATGCCTTTCGACACGACAACTAAAATAAACCCGAAATATTTTATTTATTTATTTAATGAAATGAGGATGTTACAGGAAGGCCACCATGATTGATGGTATGTGGGACCTACTATTCGTGTATATAATATATATATATATACACACACACACTATATAAAGATTGATCTTATGTGAAACCATTGTGGGCGGAAAGGGAGCCACAGTGGTTGATTTTACATGTAACCGTTGTGGGCGGAAGGGGGGCCACAGTGGTTGGCTTTACGTGGAAAATAGAGGCACATAGAACGAACGAACAGTCACGATTTTATCTTAATCTTCAAACTTATATCATAAGCATACACACATACATATGTACATACAAATATACAAACGTACATATATACGAACGCAAATACATTTTTACATACAAACGTACATACAAACTACGACTGTGTGGTACCAGAACTGAATTCGTTAAAATTTATGAAACTCTCACTCAAACAGTCCAGGAAATGCTCAACTGGACAGCCACCCTGTTAGCCTAAAACAAGCCATTAATCAATCAATACGCGTGTTATAACGACCAATTGTGGTGTAAAAGACTTGGGGAATCGTAGAACTAACCTTTAATTGATGTTTTATGCTCATACAGTGGCTAGAAAGAAGAAAATCGTAGGGGGGGGGGGCTATGAAGCTACCGATCGGACCAAAGCTATAAGGTTAGGGTTTTTTTTTGTTTATTGTCATAACATAAAAATGTTTCATCCTAGCCCCTCAAATTTGAAAGATATGGCAACTTGAAAGGAAAGTTAAATGTTTTAACGTACCGGGATGACGAAAAGGTTTTCGCGAGATGTCGTTTAAATCTCAAGAATTATACATACTTTACAAGCTTCGAATCCTTGAACCGAAAATTAACGGGCCTTACATTCGGTCCAGTTTGTTTCCTGATGCCCTGGTTCGCCGGTTAAATCATTTAAGCTTGTTTTTTACTCTTTTTAACCACGAACAAGTCCCGGGACCTACATTATTCAAACATGTAAGTAATATACAAATTTTAATAAAAACCGAACAAAAACTAATAAAATATTATATATAATATACAAGGGAATTATATATATTTAGCATTATATCAGGGCCCGTACACAACTTGTTGTTGACCAGGAAGATGGAAAGGAAGCCTAATTACTGAATGAGAGTTGTAATGTACTTCAAATGCAAATATCCTCGATGCTGCTTCGTAAGCAGAAAGGTATCGACAATCGTAATATTCTCTAATTTCATCTCTTGCTTGATCTTGATCATCTTGATTGTCAGTGTCTACAACAACGGTAGCCTTGTCAGGACCTTTGGTAGTATATGTGAATAAATACTTTATGGATGCAGCCTGATTGCACCACTCATCGTTAATATATCTTGATATTTTTTCAGAAGCGTTTTATTATATGGCACGACACTTCTGATTCTAAGTCCATAGCAGACCTTTTAACTACCAGTCCAGAATCTCTTCTTCTATTTATAGGATACCCATTTGAATCAATAGAATTGTGAGGTGTAAACTGTTGAGTCGGAATTTTGATAAGGAAGATTGGAATCTTCTTAACCTCCTCAGAAAATGGCTAAGTATGGACTTCGAGCAAGCCTAGACGATCAAGCATGGTTTTACTACTTCGAGCAAGGTCTTCAGAACCTTAGTTGATTCTTCTAAGTGTTAAGGCTTCGAGCAAGCTACACTTCAACAAGCAAGAGTATTCTTCTATCGAGTATGGATTGCCAATCGAGCAAACAGCTTGATCATACAAGTTTTTACCAAGTGTTACGAGAACATGATGATCGAGCACATGGGGACAAGCATGGATGCAATAAGAAGATGTCACGTGATTAAAGCAAGGACTTCGAGCATAGTTCAGTTTCCTGAGCAAGATTTACATCCGAGCATGCTAAAGATTGCTGATTAAGAAAGACTGAAGACATCAAGAAGAATGAGCTTGCTCGATTGACTAGTTCGAGCAAAGCATGGATTAGTCAAGAGGAATGAAGCTTGCTGGAGGAGAATATCTTCACTGAAGATATTCTAAGTAAAGTATGCTCGAGGACATTCGTCGAGCATACCTAGCATAGTGAGTTTGCTTGAGCAAGATTGTACCTTGCTCGAGGACTCAACTCTTGTATTATTTTGTATTTCATTATGTAATGATTAGGAACTTCTAGAATGAATGTCAGGGTCTATAAATAGGGTCCTAGGTTTCCTTTTTAGGGCAAGGTTGGCACACACGGAATACGAGAAACATTCTAAAGGAATATTCTATTTGTTTCCTCGTACAGCCGCCGCCGCCGCCGTTATACACGAAACCCTAGACATTCCTTTCACTGTTTTATTAATGACTCAATTAATACAGTGAATCTTTGTCTTTGAATATGCTTTTATTGATTACCTATTATTGTTTCGTGTTTTTTGTTTTCACTCCTTCGTTCCCACTCGTTGGATATCCTGATGCCGCCGGGATATTCAGCAGGCCTTTGGGTTACAGAGTCGGTGTGTTCTTGTCAATCTTTTAGAAGGTTTCACCCGATTCACGGTCCTGACAAGTGGTATCAGAGTTTTGAGGCTGGCTGAAGTCCACAGGACAAAAGTTTTGTGAAAAAGTTTGAAGCTTTACTCTGTTTCACTACTACAAATTCCAGATCTGCTGAAATGGAAGACCAAGAAGTCTCTACCAACAAGATTCCAAGATTACTTGGACAAGAAAACTTCATCAAATGGAAGGTGCTCTTCGAAGCAGCAGTAAACTACAACGACCCATAGCTTTGGACTTCCATCACTGAAGGAAACTATGTTCCTTCAACAGCTCCGAACAAAAATACCACTGTTGAGCTAAAAATGAAGAAACGGGATGATAAGGCTTTGTCTGCTGAAGTTAGGGCTTTCTTGGGAAATTTTGGCAACTGTTAATCATCATAAGACCGCAAAGGGTATGTATGATGCAGTTATCAACATGTTTGAAGGAAATACTAAACTAAGAGACATCAAGAAAGTTAGACTGAAGCAACAACTAGACAGGTTCAAGTTTAAAGACGAAGAAAGACTAAAATCAGTTTTGCAGAGGTTTATGACGATTGTAAACGACATTAGAACAACTGATTTACAGATCTCTGACTTTGAGCTAAAAGCTTTTATCATCCTTGTCCGGTGAATGGTTGTCACACCCCGACTAGCACAATGCGGAAGCGTAAAACGGGAATGTAACAGACACCTCTGGTATCAACACATTTTTTATAAAGAAACATCACAAACTAATTTACAATATATTACAATTCATTGTTCTATCATTGTTTTACAGTCTAGGCGATACAAACAATACTAGTTTGTTAACTATACGATCTTACTACTAACTTCCTTGCTTCTATTCACATAGCATCAACCACACACCTTGGGCAAGTAACAGATTACCAAATCATTCCGATTTAGGTACACCTGAAAAGCAGTTTAAAACGGGTCAACTACTAGAGTTAGTGAGTTTCACGAGTTTCAAGAAAACAGTAATGAGTATTCACAAGTTAACACTTGTAATCATGAAATAAGTATGTATGTATGTAAATGATGTAATTATCCTAAGTTACAGTGAAGCCTTGACAGTATGTGCTGCGCGTGCATCCATTTCCCACGCTCAATCAACCACTGTGGCTCCCTTTCCGCACACAACATGCCCCGGTAGCTATGTCTAACACTACATAGCCTGTTTGTATAAATATGGTCATGTGCAAACGGCGCTATGTGACACGGCAACCAGGCCGATTCCGTTTGGGTTTGTCAAACCAATAGTACTATTCACAAGCCGCCGGCTCGAAGTTAATCACTGTGATCGTGGGGACTCTCGTGTGTTAGCACTTAGATAATTCACATCAATACATGTTTCAGGTATGTATATGTAATCAAACATGCTTTTCACCCCAAAAGTTCGTAAAACAGTTTAGAAGTGGGGTCATGAAACTCACTGTTTAGTAGATTATTAGTAGCATGTCGGTTCGAGGTTTGTAAAACTTGCAATCACGGTCTCCTATAATCAATATTATAATAATATTAATATTTTAATATCATTATAATCTTAATACTAAACTGGGCAGTATAACTAATCCGGGTATAGCTGGAATGCCCAGAAAGTGGCAATAGGCTTAGGTTGTGATGTTGTTCAATGTCTAATACTTAGAACCGAACTTGGCTCAGATTCCCGTTTTCCCAGCTGGGCCAAGTTGTTCGTTTACGCGTGCAGAAAACAGTTATGGGAAAATAAGCTTGGGTAAATGTATTGGTTAATAAATTGATTAAGTTATAAAGAAGGATCACATACTGGGGTCCCGGATTAGCCACGGGGCCCGTTTCCGTTTATTTAGTTTGATTTAAGAAGAAACACGCACAATCCATCCGGATTGTCCAGGTTTCTCATAGAAAAGTTCTGGAATTATTTACTAATTTATTAATTTATAAAAATTCATTTTATCAGCTATATTTCGCCTGAAAATCGTCCGTTTATCCCAAATAATTTCCAAAAATTCCACAAAAATTCCTGAAAACTCAAATCATGTCCCAAAACAACCTGTATCAATTCCAGAACGTAAAAAGCTCATGCAATATTCTTTTTGGCCCAAATTCGGCTATAAAAATTCACACAAACGCATATACACAAAACTCCTTTAGACTTCTCCAAATGATCTCAAAATTCATATGTGATCAAAATACATTAAATCTGAGTTCCCAGAAAAATTTCATAATTATTGGAGCATTTTAACTATGTTTCCCCATTAAACGTCCCAATTCGGTAATAAATTCGCCAAATATTCTCGGATGGTCGAAAAATTACCAAATTTGAACAGGGACTCAATAACATGGTCCTAATATCCCTGAAAAATTTCATGGCCTAATAATATGCACATAACAACCTTAACCTAAACAGCCCGTAAACGAGTGTTGCGGCATTACCTTAACGGTTTTGGTTCGTTTCCGCCTTTCTAATCAACTATTCAAGCTCTTGTGCTCCTATGTAGGCTAGATACAAGTCCTATATCACAAACCAAGCAAGTTTCATCAATATAACAACCCTTTAACTTAGGGTTTCGGCTAGTGCACAAAAACGAACTTTTGAACCGTAAAAACGCCGTTTCAACCCTTTAATCTGTGTTTATGGCCTAAAAAACTATCAAAACAGGTTCCTTACCATGTGTATGATCAAACATGTTTATGGATTATTTTTAGGGTTTTTACATGGTTAGGAATGATTTTTAGCAATTAAGACATGTTTTTATGGTATTAATCAAGGTTAAACAAGTATAAAAGTAGCTTATTTAAGTTGTTTACCTTAGGGTTTGAAGGGTTTCATGATGAAGAAAGGTTTTTCTAGAATTTGCTTGTGGATGGATGTGCAAAAATATCTTAAAACTAGTTTATATGTGAAAGAAATAAAAAAGGGGGGTGGGGTATGCTGGCCGATCGGAACTTCATGGGCCCATTTTGGCCCAAGTTTCTGATTTTTCAAGCCCAAATATGAAAAGCCCAGTCCAAATTTAGTTCGGGTTCGGTTTTTGGCGCGAAAAACTTATCGGGTGCGACAAACAGCGCGAAAACGAGTGTGTTTCGGCTAGTTTTGTGTAAAATTATAAAAACATACTATATGTTTGTAAAAATCAAAAACATTTTCACAGATCGCTTAAAACATTTCAAATAAGTGTTTGGTAAGTCTTTTTCGGCTTAACGGATGATACAATGCTTGGTTTGTAACTATCTTTCGCGTTTAAATCTATAGCGGGTAGTTAAACGAGCATGTTTTCGTTTAACTTGTTTGCTATCAAACTAAAGCCATATTACTAATATTTTAGCTTGTATTAAACGTATATCACTTATAGACACCCCCCCCCCGGAATATCTGGGTGATAACCCGACCCGTTCGGTTAATCGTTTGTTTGTTACGCAAAAAGCGTTTATTTGCTTAATCGGTAAATACGTACTGAGGTGTACCTTGTTTTGGCTCAAATGTCACAATGGTACACTGCCTGCAAGTTTATCAAGGAAAAAGTCAGTTTCCCCAATTTTAAATTGGACGATGTAATTGCATTTCTTAAGGCTGCATAACATGAGATGATTGAAAATCATATGATTAGAGAGGACAAGCCAAGTTTTCAAGTGAATAATGCTCTAGCAGCACCAATGGGCAATTATTGAAGAACCATCAGAAACAAGTTCAACATGTAGTGGCCAGTCAAGGTTTAATGTTCAACTGATTGAAGATGATACTACCTCTACAGCAAATGGGCAGTCAACATTTATGCAGAACAACAATGCTTAAGGAACAGACTATTAAGCATTGTTCTCTATGTTTACCGAGTCATACCATGCCTTTGTGGCCAAGAACTTGATCAACACAAGTATTGTGCAGGAACATCTGGAGAAAATAGATGTTGATGACTTGGAGGACATGGACATAAAGTGGCAGGCAGCTGTGTTAGCAGTGAGGAGCAAAAGGTTGTATAACAGAACGGGTAGAACAAGCTTTAATGGACCGAATGAAAGAATTGGCTTTGACAAATCAAAAGCCATATGTTATAATTGTCAACAACCAGGACATTTTGCTAGAGAGTGCAATATGCCAAAACAAGTTAGTAATCAAGTGAACCAGAACCAATTCTATGAAAACCAGAATTAGAACTTCTAGCACCAGAGAAATCAGAGTACCGACCAAGACCCGTATCAAAATCCAAACAGAACCCAGCAACAAACCTTTCAACCCCAAAGAAAGAATCAAATGCAGGTTCACACCAATCAGAACATAACTAATCAGAACAATGTGAACCAGTTGAGAAATCAAGGAAATGTTGCAGTAACCAGGGTGCCACAGGATGGGGAATTTGATTGGAGCAACCATGCAGCTGAGATCGAAAAGGCAAATGTTGCTTTTATGGCCATAATGCAGGACAAGCCTGAATCTTCAAATGCACAGGTACAATTTGATATTTCAATTTCTGATCTTCTTATTGCCAGTGATGAACTAAATCAGGAGATTGGAAAGTGGAAAACTGAGTGTGGGAGAAAGGAAGCATTCTTGAATGTATATGAAGCCAGTGAACAACCTATGAAAATCAAATCAAGGGGCTTGAAGAGGATTGTATGCAGGCATACCAAACCCAATCAAAAATGACAATTGAAATTGAGGGGTTAAAGAAGATGTATGCTGAAGAGAAATTGAAGAATGCTGACTTGGTGATTCAAATGGAATTCTTGAAGAACCTTGTCTCTACAGGAAATATAGTTGGCTATGTGGATAAGATGACAGAATAAGAAAAGTACAAAAGGGTGCCACCACCTTTCTGTGATAGCTACCCACTGAAAGTAGACAAGGAAAGCAGAAGTGAATATCTAAAACAATTCAAGAATGTGTTTGATGATAAAGCTGAGTTTGAGAAGCAATATGAAAAGTGTTTGTGGATAAGAATGGAGAGTTTGCAGTGAAACAGAGTGAGGAACCAGAGATTAAGAAGAATGAAAAGTTGGAAAGTGAGAAAAAGAAGTGGAGTGAGTACTCAAGTGAAGATAGTAACTGCAGCTATGGAAGCACAAAGTCATCAAAGGGTAAGAAGAGGGATCAAGCAAAAATAAAAGTGAAAAGTTTCCTCTTCTACCAAAGATGACTCCCAAGTTTTAGAAGCACTATGAAATAATTAGAAATGAACATGTAGTGTTTGACATTTGTGCTAGACCACTGTCTGAAATCAAGAAAAGAAATGAAGCAGCAATGAAATCTTCTAATGATCAGTCACATCCTCCAATCTATCCAGTTTTCTCAAACCATTAACTTTTTGACATTGGAGATGTGGAGTATGTTCCAATGAGAAGATCTGTTGGAGAGGAAAAGGGAAGTTGTTCAAGAACCTCATCCAAGTTGAATCCTGTAGTGTTTGTCAAAGAGAAATATCATCTGGAACCTGATCAGAACAAACCAATCAAGATGGACTTCAGCAACTCTTTATGTCCTAAAACCTCCCTCGGATTTGACTTCCCCAACCCAGTGACAAAATTAAAGACATGAAATTGCTTAAAGATATGGGGAGCTATGCAAAGGTCTGGTGCAATAAGTGTGATGCCTATGGTCATCACACTGACTCTTGCTGGTTTGAAGAGGAAGAGTTTGTTGATCCTGATGTGGTTTGTGGCTTTGATATGAAAGGATACAAGAATATGTATCAAAGATACTTAAATGAAGGAAAAGGCAGTTCAGATAATAAAAGAGAAAAGGTCAGTGCTAGAAAAGAAACTGAAACAAGTCTTGAAGATCAAGGATGAAGCAAGAGTATCAAGCAAACATACAAAGAGCAAACGGTCAAGTGACAAAGGAAAAGAAAAGATTAGACCTGGTGTTCTTAATGGGGATGAGAAATTCTTGATGAAGTAGGGCTATGAACCAAGAGGGTTCCAATGGAAGACTAAGAAGGAGGTGACTGAAAAGAAAAACTATGTGATTGAGCAAACTGAAGAATTAATCAAGTCACAAGTTATGAAAGCTGGGTCAGATTCGGACTCAGAAGAAGAATGTGAAGTTGTGTATGAAGACCCACTTCCATTTCCAGTTCCAACTCCTGATGAATCTTCACCTAATACTGAATTACCAACTGATGTAGTTTGTGACTCAGAATCCAACTAATTTCTGTTTTGTATGTCTGTGCAGGAACAATCCTTGAACAGAAATGACCTGTGGTACATGGACAGTGGATGTTCCAGGAACATGACCTGTGACAAAGGAGTTCTCATCAACTATGAAAGAAAATATGAAGGGCTAGTTGCATTTGGGAGTGATGAAAATGGAGGGAAGATTGTTGGAAGAGGAACACTCACCAATGACAAAGTATCCTTTGAGAATGTGCTGCATGTTGAAGGACTACAATATAACCTACTCAGCATTTCTCAAGTTTGTGATAAAGGGTACAAGGTAGCCTTCAATGATGAACATTGTCTGATTTTGAAGCTTGAGTTTGTGATTCCAACTGAGATGATCATGATGATGGCACCAAGAAAAGGCAACCTCTATGAGCTTAAAATGAATACTGCTAAATTTAGAGGTGCTTCATGTTTTGTTTCCAAGGCCACTAAAAATGAGACCAAACTGTGGCATAGGAAGATGTGTCATGTAAACTTGAAGAACATGAACAAGCTAGTGAAGGGTGAACATGTTGTTTGCCTTCCCACTAGAGAGTTCAAGCTAGAAGAAAAACGCATATCTTGCCTCAAAAGGAAACAACATAAATCCTCACATAAGAGCAAAATGATAAACACCATTGATGAGGCCTTGGAACTGTTACACATGGATCTATTTGGTCCTGTAAGTGTTCCAAGCATTGGAAAGAAGAGATATTGCCTAGTGATCACTGATAATTATTCAAGGTTTACTTGGGTATACTTCATGGGCAGCAAAGATGAAACCCCAGATTTGATCAGATCCTATGTGCTGAAAATGGAAAATCAACTTGAAAGAAAGGTAAAGGTCATTAGAAGTGATAATGGGACAGAATTCAAGAATGGAAGTATGGATGAATTCTGCACTTCTAAGGGGATCTTTCAACAATATAGTGCACCTGGAACTCCTGAACAGAATGGTGTTGCAGAAAGAAGAAACAGAACATTGATTGAAGCTGCAAGGACCATGATTGCTGATGCAAATCTGCCAGTCACTTTCTGGGCAGAAGCAATCAACACTGCATGTTATGTGAAGAACAAGGTTCTATTAAACAAGACTCCATATGAGGTAATCTTCAAAAAAAAAAAAAACCCTATGTGAAGTTCTTGAAGCCTTTTGGATGCATATGCTCACTGTTGAATATAAAGGATTACCTAAATAAATTCCAGTCAAAATCATAGGAATATTTCTTTATGGGCTACTCTTCTCATTCAAAGGCTTACAGGGTCTATGTGAAGGATCACATGGTAGTCATTGAGTCTTCAGATATAATATTCAATAAAAACCACTTTAACAATGTTGAAGGACCCAAGTGGCTTTTTGACTTCGAAAAGATAATCAAATATTTCAAAATCTACAATGAAGATATGGATGACAGCATGTACAGAACCAGCTTTGAAGATAAGGGAAAACAAACACAAGTTGATTTGGACAAGCTATGGTCATCAGTTGCTCCTAATCCAAATGGATTCAACTTTGAAAGAAGCAGCCAATAAACTTCTGAAGTTGAGATGAATGAACAAGATGCTGCTGTTGAAGTCACCAATGAAGGTCCAAGTGAAGTAGAGAGTGAACTCATTTAAAGCTAACAACCTGAAGGAATAAATCAATTTGAAGATAGGTGTCACACCCCGACTAGCACAATACGGAAGCGTAAAACGGGAATGTAACAGACACCTCTGGTATCAACACATTGTTTATAAAGAAACATCACAAACTAATTTACAATATATTACAATTCACTGTTCTATCATTGTTTTACAGTCTAGGCGATACAAACAATACTAGTTCGTTAACTATACGATCTTACTACTAACTTCCTTGCTTCTATTCACATAGCATCAACCACACACCTTGGGCAAGTAACAGATTACCAAATCATTTCGATTTAGGTACACCTGAAAAACAGTTTAAAACGGGTCAACTACTAGAGTTGGTGAGTTTCACGAGTTTCAAGAAAACAGTAATGAGTATTCACAAGTTAACACTTGTAATCATGAAATAGTATGTATGTATGTAAATGATGTAATTATCCTAAGCTACAGTGAAGCCTTGACAATATGTGTTGCGCGTGCATCCATTTCCCACGCTCAATCAACCACTGTGGCTCCCTTTCCGCCCACAATATGCCCCGGTAGCTATGTCTAACACTACATAGCCTGTTTATATAAATATGGTCATGTGCAAACGGCACTATGTGACACGGCAACCAGGCCGATTCCGTTTGGGTTTGTCAAACCAAAAGTACTATTCACAAGCCGCCGGTTCGAAGTTAATCACTGTGATCGTGGGGACTCTCATGTGTTAGCACTTAGATAATTCACATCAATACATGTTTCAGGTATGTATATGTAATCAAACATGCTTTTCACCCTAAAAGTTCGTAAAACAGTTTAGAAGTGGGGTCATGAAACTCACTGTTTAGTAGATAATCAGTAGCATGACGGTTCGAGGTTTGTATAACTTGCAATCAAGGTCTCCTATAATCAATATTATAATAATATTAATATTTTAATATCATTATAATCTTAATATTAAACTGGGCTGTATAACTAATCTGGGTATAGCTGGAACGCCCAGAAAGTGGCAATAGGCTTAGGTTGTGATGTTGTTCAATGTCTAATACTTAAAACCGAACTTGGCTCAGATTCCCGTTTTCCCAGCTGGGCCAAGTTGTTCGTTTACGCGTTTAGAAAACAGTTATGGGAAAATAAGCTTGGGTAAATGTATTGGTTAATAAAATGATTAAGTTATAAAGAAGGATCACATACTGAGGTCCCGGATTAGCCACGGGGCTCGTTTCCGTTTATTCAGTTTGATTTAAGAAGAAACGCGCACAATCCACCCGGATTGTCCAGGTTTCTCATAGAAAAGTTTTTTTTTACTTAATTAGTCCAAAAATATGATTTTTGATCACTCTTGGTGTTTTGATATTCCCGCAGGTTCGTTAATCGCGAACTTGCCGGTTTTTATGAAAACTAAATTTGTTTAATTTTTAAATTAGCATAATTAATTAACCGTTAATCATTAAATTATGAAAATTTAGCCACTTATCAATTAAAATACGTATATTTTTATAAAAATATTTCTGGAATTATTTACTGATTTATTAATTTATAAAAATTCATGTTATCAGTTATATTTCGCCTGAAAATCGTCCGTTTATCCCAAACAATTTCCAAAAATTCCACCAAAATTCCTGAATACTCAAATCATGTCGCGAAACAACTTGTATCAATTCTAGAATGTAAAAAGCTTGTGCGATATTCTTTTCGACCCAAATTTGGCTATAAAAATTCACACGAACGCATATACACAAAACACCTTTAGACTTCTCCAAATGATCCCAAAATTCATATGTGATCAAAATACATTAAATCTACATTCCCAGAAAAATTTCATAATTTTTGAAGTATTTTAGCTCTTTTTCACAAATAAACATCCCAATTCGGTAATAAATTCGCCAAATATTCTCGGATGGTCAAAAAATTACCAAATTTGAACAGGGACTCAATGACATGGTCCCTAATGTCCCTGAAAAATTTCAAGGCCTAATAATATGCACATCACAACCTTAACCTAAACAGCCCGTAAGCAAGTGTTTCGGCATTACCTTAGCGGTTTTGGCTCGTTTCCGCCTTTCTAATCCACTTTTCAAGATCTTGTTCTTCTATTTAGGCTAGATACAAGTCCTATATCACAAACCAAGAAAGTTTCATCAATAGAACAGCTCTTTAACTTAGGGTTTCGGCTAGTGCACAAAAACAAACTTTTGAACCGTAAAAAAGCCGTTTCAACCCTTTAACCCGTGTTTATGGCCAAAAAAACTATTAAACCAGGTTCCTCACCATGTGTATGATCAAAAAATGTTTATGGACCATTTTTAGGGTTTTTACACGGGTAGGAATGATTTTTGGCAATCAAACTATGTTTATTTGGTATTAATCAATGTTAAACAAGTGTAAAAGTAGCTTATTTAAGTTGTTACCTTAGGGTTTTGGAGAGTTTCTGGAAAAACTGACTTGCAGCTGCTTGGACTTCAGTTTTTATCAAATGAAATGAATAAGCAAGCTTACATAACAACTTTTATATAAAAAATGGGGGTGGGGTGAGCTGTCCGTCGGAAGGGTGGTTTGGGCCCCCTTGGGCCCATTTTGGCCCAACAATCTGTTTTTACAAGCCCAAATACGAAAAGCCCAGTCCAAATTTAGTTCGGGTTCGGTTTTTGGCGTGAAAAACTTATCGGGTGCGACAAACAGCGCGAAAACGAGTGTTTTTCGGCTAGTTTTGTGTAAAATTATAAAAACATACTATATGTTTGTAAAAATCAAAAATATTTTCACGGATCGCTTAAAACATTTCAAATAAGTGTTTGGTAAGTCTTTTTCGGCTTAACGGATGATACAATGCTTGGTTTGTAACTATCTTTCGCGTTTAAATCTATAGCGGGTAGTTAAACGAGCATGTTTTCGTTTTACTTGTTTGCTATCAAACTAAGTCATATTACTAATATTTTAGCTTATATCTTACCAACAAGTGTTTTTTTTTTTTTTTTTTTTTTTTTTTTTTTTTTTTTTGGAACCAATAGCAACATATAATAATAATGGGAAAAAAAGAAACTTTAAAAAAAAATTTTTAAAAGTTAAAAATAGTTTTTTAGAAGTTTTTAGGAGTTTTAAGTTTTCTCTTTAAGAGAAGTTTTCACTAGAACCCACCCCTATATATATATATATATTTATATGTATATATTTATATGTATTCTAGTTGTCTAAAAATAATAATATCACCAACGTCCGTGTTCGTCGAAACTAATCCGCAATTTTGAGTAATTTAAATAAAAATAAATTATTTATATGCAATGTATTGTGAATATGCGACCCTTTTCAAGACTTGTCGTGATTAAACTTAACAAAATTTAATCATGCAGGATTTAATGCTAGGAAATCATAATTAAACATTGTACGGAAAAAGACTTGTTTAGTGGAGTGTCACAGCAAGCACCGAGAGCATGGAACACGAAACTCAATCAGATCTTGAATGAGATGAAGTTCGTAAAATGTAAGAAGGAAAAATCCATATACCAAAAGACGGTAGGTAAACACTTTCTCATTATGTTGATGATTTATTCGTGACCAGAACGAGTATGAGTATTATACACGAGTTCAAACGAGGCATGTCGGCTAAGTTTGAAATGTCTGATCTTGGAAAGTTAACATCTTATCTTGGAATCGAAGTTACTCCAATTGATTCTGGGATAACGATTAGTCACGAAGGATATGCTCAGAAGATTTTATCGAGGACCGGTTTTACCATTAATAACCCGACTCAAGTACCAATGGAATTAGGTTTGAAGTTTTGCAAAGCCGAGAACAAAGAAGGGATTGATGCCACGACTTATCGCAAGATTGTGGGATGTTTGCGGTATTTACTCTTCACATGGCCTGATTTGTTGTATTTGGTCAGAATTGTGAGCCGTTACATGCAAAGTCCAAGAAAACCGCATGGGTTAGCAACTAAACACATACTGAGGTACGTTCAAGGAAGCGCGATTTATGGGTTAAGATACGAACGTAACGGGTTGAGAAATTTTTTCTGCTAGTAGTTACAACATGGACAAAGATGATGGATGGAGTTTCCACGGGTTATGTTTTCTATTACAGGTCTTCACCCGTTACATAGTGTATGCAAAAATAGCCCACGGTTGCCTTATCTTCATATGAGGTCGAGTACATGCAGCCTCCGCAGTGGCTGGTCAAGCCGTATGGCTTCAAGAATTATTGGGAGAGATTACTGGAGAGCCGTTACAAAAGATTGTGTTGAAAATTGATAACACATCTACTATAAAGCTCGTGAAGAATCCCATTTTTCATAGTCGAATGAAACACATTAAATCGCAGTTTCATTTTATTCGGAATTGTGTTGAAGATGAAGAGATTGAAGTTGAACACGTTAGAGTAAAGTTCAAAATGATGATATACTCATGAAAGCTCTCGCAAAGATCAAGTTCAAGGAGATCCGTGAACTGGTTGGAGTTAAAGACTTTCCTAATCATGACTCATAAATCAGGGGGTGAATGAAGACCCGAAGTAATTCCTGAGTGATCAGGGTGAGGGGCGACCCGATTATCTGAAAAGGGGTGAAGGCCTGCTATGTGATAATTAGGATTAATTAGTTTTCTTGCTTGCCAAGTTGGGGTTCCTCTATATATAGATTATAACCAAGTAGGGGTGAATCTATGAGAGTTATTGTATTAGGGTTTTTAAGTTATATTTCCATAGTATAATAAAAGCGAGTTTTACTTTATATTGTGTGTTCCTTATTTTGTTCGTGTTCTTGATACCGATTCAGTCCTTGATTGTAAACCCCACATCAGTTGCCCATACAACCGTTGTAGGACAAGTCCCATACCTTACAATTGGTTTCAGTCCGTAACATGATTCCCATGAACATCTTCTACTCCATCACTTTTCCTAGAGTTCTATGGAGTTTACATCTTCGGTTCGACTCAACCGATTTCCGGAATTAGTTTTCTTAATATTTGTAGATCTGTTGTTAGCCAACCATCCATGTTCATCGTTGTAAGTTATTATCTCCCTTAATCGATCTAACCCTAAAATCAATACGGTTTTATTTGAAATCGAAGATCTAATGCTAGTTGTTCTTTAGATGATTAAAATCGATTGTAAGTTTTGTTATCTCCCTTAATCGATCTAACCATAAAATCAATTTGGTTTTATTTAAAATCGAAGATCTACTATTAGTCGTTCTTTAGATGAGAACACATATATATTAATTTTAGATTTTTTTATAACGTTTCTGATTTAAACACTAACCCTAATTTTAAAGTTAGGTATCATTTTTCATCATATATCATCTACTATTTTATTATAATGTCTAATTAATGATGCGTATTGTATTAGTAGTTAGGCTATTTCTATTAATTTTAATTCAAGAAGTAATTTTGAATTATAGTGTTTTTGTAAATGCTAACTTTTGTCAATTAATTTAACAAAATTAAGTGATACATTGCGAAGCTTGCAATGACGTCCACGACTTCTTTGGATCTTTTCAATAAACGGGGAGCATGTTGATGCTAACTGTAAGACCCTAAATCCCAAGAATCCTAAAGTTGGTATCACACCTAAAATTCACAAAAATTTAAAACCGAAACAGTTCATTTTATTAAAACCAGTTTAGAGTAATAAGAAGCGGAAAGTAATAGGTATCAAAAACCCCAAAACCGGGGACATGTGCCCAAAAATCCAATATAAATAAAATACTCGTTTTATTTAAAACTCCTCGACTAGGAATGCCTTCAACCGTCCAAGTAGTCTCTAACACGTCTAAGTGATAATCCTAAATCCTTACCCTGCAAATCAAACTAACATACACATAAAGTCAGTTTGAACTGAGTGAGTTCAAGTTTTAATAAATGACATGTATAAATCATTCTAAAATTATAAGTATAAAAACAATATATGGAATAATAGGCACATGGATAAATAATAAGTAAATATATGTATAATAACCAAATAATATACTCGCAATCGAACACACGTACGGCCTAAGCACATGATACAGGATTTTAAGAACTGGTTATAATGATGATAATGCCACATGAGCCTCCCCCCCCACGGGATTTAAGAACCCGAGTCGTATGGTTTGGCCCGGCCAAGATCACCATGCACACAAAGAACCGATTAGAACGAAGATTATGCCACATGAGCCTCCCCCCCTACGGGATTTAAGAACCCGCCATGGGATTTAAGAACCCGAGTCATATAGTTTGGCCCGACCAAGATCACCATGCACACAAAGAACGAATTATAATGATTTATGCCACACAAGCCTCCCCCCCCACGGCATTTAAGAATCCGCCACGCGATTTAAAGAACCCGAGTCGTATAGTTTGGCCCGACCAAGATCACCATGCACACAAAAAAACCAATTATAATGATGATTATGCTACACGAGCCTCCCCCGCCACGGGATTTAAGAACCCGTCACGGGATTTAAGAACCCGAGTCGTATAGTTTGGCCCGACCAAGATCACCATGCACACAAAAAACCAATTATAATGATGATTATGCCACACGAGCCTCCCCGTGATGGGATTTAAGAACCGAGTCGTATAGTTTGGCCCGTCCAAGATCACTATGCACACAAAGAACCAATTATAATGATGATTATGCCACACGAGCCTCCCCCCCAACTGGATTTAAGAACCCGCCACAGGATTTAATTACTCGAGTCGTATAGTTTTGCCCGGCCAAGATCACCATGCACAAAAAGAACAATTTTAATGATGATTATGCCACACGAGTCCCCCCCTATGGGATTTAAGAACATGCCACGGGATTTAAGAACTCGAGTCGTATAGTTTGTGGCCCCGGCCAAAATCACCATACACACAAAGAACTAATTAATAATACCAATCATGGGCCATAGGGTAACATATGTATATACATATATATAAGTCATCTCAAGATATTCAGTTAGTACCAGACCAAATAACATCCACGAATCTAATCCACAAACAATATGTATAACCTTAAGGAATTTAAGGCGAGTCTAAAATATCCTAAGGCATAGAATATAATTCACACATGGTCTCATAAATATACAAATACAAATAAGACTACAATCAATCAACTAAATAACTTCGCTAAGCATAGCCCTTTAGTATTATAATATCGGGAACATATAATTATTGACGAGTCTATTATTATTCTCAAACATAGGCTATCCGTAATATATGGTTTCTAGGAATATGTAATTATAAACGAGTCGATAATATCCCCAAATATAGACTATCAATAATAAATAGTTCTCAGAAATATGTAGTTATAAACGAGTCCAATACTGTCCCCAAGCATAGACTAATAAACATCTTCAAGCCTAGACTATGAATAATATATAAAATTTTTTGGGAATATATTATCATAAAACGATTTTAAAAAGATTCTAAGACATATAATAGAATTTTATACAGAATTCTAGAAATATACGATACAAGTAAAACTATACAATATAATCCAAATAGTTTAAACGGGTAAAATCGGGTAGAATTGTAATAGGATGTGTATGCCGGCCCAAAACGTAAAAAGAGTTAAAAAGGGCATCATGAACTCACCTGACACGAGCCACACAAATACCAACGAGCTAGAGAACCTCTAAGCCAATCCACACATAACAAGCCTGTCGGATTGCACACCAAGATTACTAACTAAACCGTACCGACTCGTTTATCCTAGGAGGCATTCTAACAAGATTTGATGGACCTAAAGCCTCAAACATACCAATACCAATTACATCAGCCCCCGAGGCCATGTATTTACCAAAACCACCCTTAGTTTATTCCAAGGACAAACGATTTCCAAACTATACCTGAAAGTTGTTAATTGTATCGAATAAGCGCGTTAACGTGTTGTTTATGCACTTAGCAACCAACTCAGCTCCGTTTGGACCAAACTTAGTATAATTACAGCCAACAAGTCCACACGACACTACAACGAGTTGAATGGGTCGGCAATATCGCTTGTACAACGCATAACTACCAACTAAATGCGAATTTGCGTTGTACCCACCCGTTTGAGCAACCGACAACCAATTCAGCCCCATTAACATAAAAATTATTTTTTCATGGACCGTATAACATACCGAGGCGACACAATCTGAATTGGTTGTTAATCCTCTCAAACAACGCGCTAAACGCAACAATCAACAAACTAGACAACCGAAATCCTAGTTTTCAATCTATCAACAAGTGACAAACCAAACGAGCTTCATAGCTCACGATTCTAAAGTATAATACATATGACATACCTAGGAAGATGACGGAGCAAAAACTTCAATTGAGCACAATTGAACAGCCCCGAAAAGAACACATTGGACAGCCCCCGGTTTAGCCTAAAATGAATGAATTGATAAATAACGAGTATAAGGAGCAGATTTTAGCATGCAAAGATGCATTTTATTGCATAGGAAAATCATAGGAATAAATTATGAAATTTTTACCAGAGTTTTATAAATATATTAGATTTAAAAAATATTTTTGTTATATTTTTCTAGTGCACAACAAAAATCATAAAAATTTCTCCAACACAGAAAGGCACGTGCAGCTATTTCTATGCGCAGCAAAAGTGTTTTATTTGTTTCAAAATCATTACCAAACCAAACTAAATGATTTCAATTGGGTTGTGATCTTAACTCAAAATATGAAGTTCCAGAAATGGAACCAACCAATTTAGACTTGTCGGGAAGACAGACCAGAATCCGTCACCCCGCGTCAACTTTGACACACAATTTTATAAAATCATAAAAACCATTCAAATCTCGTCAAAAAATTACAAATTATACCTTTCTGGAAACTAGACTCAAAGTAGAATATCATGAATCAAGAATCGATAAAAAACAATCAATTCTCATTTAGTTACAGACCAAATAATAAACGAGTTTGAATTTGTCAGAAATTTTTTTAATCAAAACTCAACCCTAACATGTTCAACAAAGGGTTTAATGGTGAAAAAGACTTATATTGACGTAATACCAACCTTGAATTAGTCGGGAGATGGCTGGAATGGAGTTGGAGCT
Organism: Bidens hawaiensis; assembly: GCF_021521415.1. Classification (NCBI taxonomy): domain Eukaryota; kingdom Viridiplantae; phylum Streptophyta; class Magnoliopsida; order Asterales; family Asteraceae; genus Bidens; species Bidens hawaiensis. The sequence goes on from NW_027502065.1 coordinate 70,695, forward strand.
GCATGAAATTCAATGAGGGATGGGGGTTTGCTGCTGCGATCGGACAGGAGGCCAAGGAGAATGAAGTTAGGGTTTTAGGTTATAACAATTGTTTCACTTAGGCCACCGAACTTATAATATGTGATGTCTGAGCCAAAAGTTGAATAACGCGCCTCTCGAGAATGACTAGGAGGTCCTTTAAGAATGCCAAATCGGACCCGATAAATAAATACAAACTCTGTAAGACATAATCCTATTTAATGAAAAATTGACGGGCGTTACATTAACAACTTGCAAAAAATTATGAGGGTATGTATGTGTGTGTATAGATTTGTGTTTTCGGCTTTTTTGATTGGTTTATGAATCAAAATCTAGAATTGTGAAAAGTATCTTGTGTTTTTCCATTTTTTTAAAATTACTTCTTGTATTGATTGTTTCATGTTCACTATAGGAAATTACTAACATAGTTGTCTAATAAACATTAAAATTTCATGTTCTCTAAAGTGGTACCATCTCAAGGTAACCTATATCTAAATGATACATATTAACCAACCGAATGTGAACTTTATTTTCAACATTTATATTTATTGCAAGCATCAATATATGATAATCTCAGGTCATTATAGCCACATTACGGTTAACCATTTTACTTGTACTATTTGTTAGTTTTGTTCATTAATTGATGGTGTTGTTACATAAGTTTTACTTTTTGTAAGTTTATTCAATTCAAAATGTCAAATCTGTTTTCTTATGTATGGCTATGGTTGAATTGGTAAAACATTTATATGGAAAATGTTATCATCCTTCATAAGTTTCTCAAGGTAAATTGTTTTAATGTAACGTCCGTAAATTTTCGTAAAAAAGGGTTATGCCTAACAAAGCTTGTATAATCTCGTGATTTATCTGCCATTCCTCGGAGACCTTCTCGTCATTTCCCGTAATCTAAATTTATTAATTTTCATTCCAAGTTATTGCATCTTTCATAGTTGAGGGGCTAAAGTGTTAATTATTATATCATAACAAGAAAAACCCTAGCCCCCCACCATAATTCTGATCGGCAGCAGCTAGGGGAGGCTCCTCCTCGATTTTCCGTGCAGGTTCCAGCCATTCTCCAGCCTCCGGATTCTAATTCAAGGTTGTTTCTATCATAATATAACTCTTTTTCACCATTAAACCCTTTGTTGAACACGTTAGGGTTGAGTTTTGATCATAATAGTTTCTGACAGATTCGTACTCGTTTATTGTTCGGTCTGTAACTCAATGAAATATTTTTTTTTTGATTGATTCTTGTTCTTATATGTTCTACTTTGAGTCTAGTTTCCAGAAAAGGTATAATATGTAATTTTTGGACGAGATTTGAATGGTTTTTATGATTTTATAAGATCGAGTGTTAAAGCTGATGTGGGATGACGGACTCTGGTCTGTCTTCCCAACATCATAACTCTTTTTCGACAAGTCCAAATTAGTTGGTTCCCCCTTTTTGAAGTTAATATTTTTGAGTTGGAACCAAACTCAATTGGTATCGTTTAATTTGGTTAGGTAATGATTTTTATAAAAAATAAAACCATTTTGTTGCGCGCTGAAATAGCTACACGTACCTTTCTGTGTTGGAAGAATTTTTATGATTTTTATGTGCACTAGAAAAATAAAAATAAAAATATCTTTATAAGCCTAAGACATTTATTTAAACTCTGGTAAAAAATTCATAATTTATTTCTATGGTTCTCCTATGTAATAAAATACATCTTTGCATGCTAAAATCTGCATGTTATACTCTATTATTGATCGATACGTTCGTTTTAGGCTTAACCGGTGGATGTTCAATTGTGTTCTTTTTGGAGCTGTTTGAAGTGAGGTTTTGCTCCATCATCTTCCTAGGTATGTCATATTTGTTTTGCTCCATCATCTTCAATCGTGGGCTACGAAGCTCGTTTGATCGATCAATTGTCAATAAATTGAAAAAACTAGGATTTCGTTTGCCTAGTTTGCTGATTGTTGCGTTTAATGCGTTGTTTGAGGGAATTAACAACCAATTCAGATTGTGTAGCCTCGGTATGTTATAGGGGTTGTGAAATACTAAATTTTTATGTTAATGGACCTGAATTGGTTTTCGGTTACTCAAACGGGTTGGTACAACGCGAATTCGCGTTTATTGTTAGTTTGTGCATCGTGCTTGCGAATTACCGATTCATCCAACTCGTGTAGCGTCGTGTGGACTTGTTGGCTGTGATTTTACTAAATTGGTCCACACGGGGCTGAGTTGGTTGCTATGTGCATAAACAACCCGTTAACGCGCGTATTCGATAAAATTAACGACTTTCGGATGTGGTTTGGAAATCCTTTGTCTCCGGAATTAACAAAGGGTGGTTTTGGTAAATACATGGCCTCGGGGGCTGATGTAAATGGTGTTAGCATGGTTGGGGCTTTAGGTCCATCAAATCATGTTAGGACGCCTCGTAGGATAAACGAGTCGGTACGGTTTAGTTTAGTATTCTTTGTGTGCAATCCGACAGGCTTGTGATTTGTGGATTGGCTTTAAGGTTCTCTAATTCGTTGGTATTTGGGTGACTCATGTCAGGTGAGTTCATGATGCCCCTTCTTACATTTTTACGTTTTGGGCTAGCATACACACCATATCACAACTTTTACCCGATTTTACTCATTTAAACTAATTGGATGGTATTACATGGCCTTACTTGTGTTTGT
>NW_027502066.1:0-24470 GCF_021521415.1 Bidens hawaiensis
GAATTTGGTGAAAATTGGATGAATTTGCTTTTCGAGCTTATTGCTCCAGATAGAGTGTTGTTTAACGTTTCATGTCATTGGGATGGAATGGGTTATAGGCTAGAGGATGGATGGATTGAGGTTTTTAAACAAACCAACTTGAAAGGTGGTTCGTTGTTTTGTTTGAAATCATATCAGATAACACATTTCATATTAATGTCTTTCATGAAGATAGCATAGAATTTATCCTTCCTGGTCTAAGTCAGTTGTTTCTCAACTACCAATTAAGCAATCAAGGTAGTTCCTCCCAAAACCCAATTCATCTTGATGAGCAAAATGATGACTCTAAAATCGTCTTCCACATGAACGTCACCAAGAAATTGGTAAATTGAAATTTTAAATTTCTTTTTTATTTACAAGTATATTTGAAATTTGCTTTTCACAGCTTCTTTCGGGTCACATTGCTACCAAGATTGATGCCTATGATGGAATTCTAATCACTTTGGTCAATCCCGAAGTTCGTAAAAAAAATGAAACTCCATGGTGAAGTGTCGAAGCTGAAATTCATATATTCTTTGGTGATGTGTTTGGTGAATTTTGGAACGTTTGTGATTTGGTCACTCTGGGTATATTTGTATGGTTGTATTGATACACTTTTTAGTTTATTGTGTTAAATGTTGGTTGGTTAGCTTTTAAATGCTTTACTTTTATAGTTTCTTGTATCATCTATTTTGTTATTCACTCTTATTTTGTTTCATGGAATGTATTGCAATGGTGTCTTTTGTATGAAAACTTTTAATGAATGGTAATTATGGAGTATCTTAAAACAAATCGAAAAAACTAAAAACACTTGGTTAAATCTAAAAATAAAACAAAAAACACTTTGTTAAAAAACACTATTACGCTTGTAACACGCTAACGTACAAAAAATATATAAATATCCTAATACGCAAGTAACATGCTTATCCAACCATCTTCTATCAAAGTGTCTATTTAAAAATATATTAATATCCTAATACGCAAGTAACACGCTTATCCAACCATCTTCTGTGAAAGTGTCTATTATCAGCCAATCTATTGGTTCTTAATTAAAAGGGAGGCAAAACTCAAAAAGCTCCAAATATTCAAAAACTTCAAATTACATTTAACACTCCAAAAATCAAATTACGCTCCAAATTATTAAAAATTTTCCACTCCACAAATCAGCACGACGATGAAGCTTATAGATGAAACAATCGAACAAGAAAATGTTTTATACTCCGATGAGGAAGCCAACGACGTCGACGACGCTCAATCAGACGACAGTGAAGGCTACTCCAGCGATGAAGCCAACGACGATGACGGTGAGACTGGTAGGGACGATGATATAGGGACGATGGCTATCGAACCCATCAACAGTTTTGCTACTACGAAAAAACCTACAAGGGGGTTGGCGAGGTTACCTAAGCTACGTACCGAATATGCAAACTCTGGTGGTGTCAGACTGGTAGTGGAGTTTGATAATCTGGGTAGGTTCACTGTCCAAACAGATCAAAGTTTGCAAGTTTTTTAAGGGATGTTGTAAGGGAAATAGTTGGCTTGAGACATTTAAGTTGGAGGGATGTCACAAAGGAGCTTAGAGATAAACTGTGGGAACAAACAACGGTTATTCTTAATTTTTATTTGTGCATTTTATATTTTGAGAAGTAATTTACCTTTATTGTATTATATTTTGCAGAAATATTTTGAGATTGAGGCGTCTCACAGGCCTTCTGTAATGAATCGGCTCGGACACCTTCTTCGGGATTTCAGAAGAAAAATGTATGCCAAATACATTATGCCGAACATCGGTAAACCTCTGAAGCTAAAGGCGATACCCAAGGGACACAGGACGATGATCAGGCAAGAAGACTGGGATCGCTTCGTTGAGTACAAACAATCAGAGCAGTTTCAGGTATAAATCCTCTACTCTGCAAACCTAGATTGATCGACTATATATGGTTTATGTTTTTTGTTTAAATATAATGAAATGATTATAATGTGTGGTTGAAGAAAAAATCGGCTTCATCAAAGGGAGCTCGAGCAAAGAATGTTTTTAATCATCACATGGGACGAGGGGGTTATACCTACCTTCGAGAGAAACTGGTAATCACCGTCAGCTGCTTTCTCTCTAGTTCAATGATTTGTCTAACGCATAACCGTCAGCTGCTTTCTCTTGAATATTTTACAAGGTAAAAAAGAAGGAAATTGAACCGGATGAGATCCCCAGCAGTGCATTAATGTGGATGAAAGGAAGGGAGGACAAAGATGGTGCATACAAGAATGTTGATGTCGAAGGCGTGGCAACCAAATTAGTATGTTTTAGTATTAAACTTTTTAAATCATGTTAAAGTCAATTCATTGCCTTATATTGGTGTCAAAGAGAAATGTGGGTTTTTAAAAGGGATTGGGTACGGATTGACAATAGGTAAATATTGGGGTGTGAGACGGGTAAAAGGCTCGTTTAAGCAACGGATTGCCCAACTTGAGAATGAGGCGGTGCAGAGAGATGTAGTGGTGAACAGGTTGACGTCTCTACTTGAATCCACGAATGCTATGCTAGCAAGCCGTGAGAAGGAACGGTTAGCATTTGAGGCCAGGTTCAGACATCTCGAAGGATTGTTGCCAGAAATGTCGGAAAGTCAAGTAAGTGACGTATGCTACATATTAATTAATGCATTCGACATACATAATTGGCACTGTTTTTGTCACAATTCGTAGGTAAATCCTGTTCCCAACCAGGTTGGTTCTAACCAAAGTACTAGTTTTGTGGCGCAAAATAAAATGCCAGCACCAGTAAGTGTCTGACGGTTTCTTTGTTTATTACAACTTTCCATGTGATTTTTCATTTCCCATAACCTAATAAATTGATTTGTAGGCCAGTTCTGTGGGAAACATTTTAACCTCAGGTGAGGCTGTGCAACAAGAATTCGCTTCTCATGTAAGCATTTGACAGTTTGATTGATTTGTTTTAATAATTAATTTTCCATGTTAGTGTGCTGATTTTGCATAAGTTAATTGTAGGCCAGGTCTGCGGATAAAATAGTTGTCGAAACGGTACCCTCTCCCCATATCGCGACATCAGTAAGTATTTGACAATTTCAGTATTTTTATAATTCGTTTCCAATGTGAGTGTGCTCATTTTCTATTACCGAATTGCAGGCCAAGTCTGTGGAAAAAAGTGTTGACCAAACGGTAGTCGATCCCCATAGCGTGACATCAGTAAGTATTTTGCAATTTCAGTTTTTATATTTTATAACCTAATAAGTCTAACAATTCCAATTTCTTTTGTATTATCAATGAAGCCTATAGAGAACAATGTTGACCAAGCATCAAAACAACTACACCACACTCCGGATAGTAACGGATCGTAAAAACCATCAGTAAGTATTTGGCAATTTCAGTTTTTCCTTTAATTGTTGATAGATTCATTGAATGGTTTTTAGGTAAAACGAAGAAGCCGCAAAAGAAAAGTTGATGTATCTACGGATGAAGCTTCCCCACCTGCTGTCATAAAGGTATGTACTGCGCGAAACATTGTTAATTTCCCACTAACATGGGTATGTACTTATATATTGACTTCAACTAAGCCATCTTAATTTCACATGCTTGATTATAGGTGTATGAGTGTCGTTTGTGTGTGCATGACAAGCGTAACAAGGTGGCAAATGGTAAAGTTCATTGGTCACCGGTTCCACGACAGTTGCATGGAAAAGCAATCCCGGAGGGTTGCTATAAAGTTAGTACTGATGAAATCATAAAGGAACAAGCAATTATTCCTTGTTTGAGTGTTTGAGTGGCAACTTCACATTTTTAGCCACATTGACAACAACCTACAGTGTCTATATGATATTATTAGCCACACGATACCTCACTATGTGTGATGAAAAGTTTGACAATAGCCACACTTTAAATTACGAAAAGCATTATGTGTGACAAACGGAAAGACAATGGCCACACCACAAACTACAAAAGAGTTTTTGACTAGCAAGTTCACATTTTTAGCCACATTCACAATAACCTCTAGTGTCTATAAGATATGATTAGCCACACAGTACCTCACTATGTGTGACGAAAAGTTTTACAATAGCCACACTTTAAATTACGAAAAGCATTATGTGTGACAAACGGTAAGACAATGGCCACACTATAATCTACAAAGGAGTGTTTGAGTGGCAAGTAAACATATTTAGCCACTTTTAATGTAACATCCAGTGTCTATATCATATAATTAGCCACTCTATTATTAAATTTAAGTGGCCATTTCTTTGCAATATCCACACGGTATAGGTCACAATGCAAGCTTAACACAACCCTATTGGCCACAATAATATAAAATTCATGTGGCTGAAACATGAATTCATGTGGCTATATACGTGCAATGGTCACTCATAGTAAATTGTTAGGTGGCCATTTTCTACCATTTAGCCACACTTATTGGGAGGCTTCTTGATGGCCAGCAACTAATGCATGTACCCTTTAGCCACACTTATTACCACATAAGGCCACTAAAAATTGTGTGTGGCCATATCATACCCACGGTGTCGCGACCTTTGGCCACATATGACCTGAACCAAATGTGTGTGGCTAAAGGCCTACGGCCACACTTTTTTCATGTGGCCGAAGGTCAATTTTCACGTAGTGGTAGACCCAAATCCCTTGCAAAGACATGCTTCGTTGATTTCCATAGGGATTGGATTGATCTCCATAAGCTCCCTATACTTTGCAGCATGTTCCTCAGGATCTGTTGAGCCATCATACAGTTGCATATTTAGGGTTTGAAACCGTTTTGGGATCTGTACCTCACTAATTGATGGAACAAATCGGGATATTCTATGACTATCAGTGGGAACTTCAGCTATGGGACGGATTACACCAGGAACATTTGAGATCATGTCCTTAAGCTTCTGTAATTCTCGGGCTAAACCTGAACATATGCCTGCATCCTGCACAAATCCTTGATTAGCATTAAAGGGAATTGTATTGAAAGTGTTACCCTGATTAGTATTTTGAGGAACAGTCTGGGTGTTATAGCTTGCATTCCCAAATATAGTATTTCCTGGAGTAACAAATGGAGTGGTCGAAGTGTTAGCCTGCATCGAGATAAAGTCTCCCTGGTGCACCTCAGAGGATCCTGCAAACTACTGAGTCTGAGCAAATGGTTGCTATGGATTGGAGAACCCTGATTGAGGCACTTCTGAGAATCCTGCCTGTTGCTGAAATCCTGAGGATACCGCCTGCTGATAAGGACTTGAGGATCCTGTCTGATGGAACAATCCTGAGGATCCGGACTATTGAAACAATCCTGAGGATCCTCCATGTTGCGATAATCCTGAGGATCCTGCATGTTGAAACGGCCCAGCAGAAGATGCATGCAAGTACCCCTGGGATCCAGATGAGTGCAATACTGTAGACCCTGAGTGCTAGAAAAATGAGGATCCAGAGTTGTATGCCATGGTCGACTCCGGACGTACCAATCCTGAGGATCGTGGAAGAGTGAAATCAAGAGATCTCGGGACTAGTGGTGTGAATTCTTCCACTGGCTTCTTGGCTTTCCTGATATCTTCCAGTTCCCTCACGAGCATCTGGTCTTGTTCTAGCGATCCATTTGCTCTTTTACCTATCTAAACATAGAAAAAAGGTCGTTGTTGGATAACATGATGGGATCCTGAGGAGATGGTCTCAATCCTGAGAATACGGGAGTAGCAGGCTTCTTGTGAGTGTTGTCAGGTTTCTCCGGGATACCATTAGCAGGAGGAGGAGGCATAGGAGGCCTCACAGAGGAACCTGAAGCTGCGGCAGAAGAGGAAACATTCTTCGGTTGGGAAGACATGTTGTGGATGTTGAAAGTAGGGTTTAATTTGAGGGTTAATAATGATCAAACCGTTTGCCCCACGGTGGGCGCCAAATTGTTTCGGTCAAAAATTAACAAAGTAATTTAGTGATCAAATTCGTATGTGAGGTAGAGTGCTAGATCAAAAATATGATGAACACAATGATTTGATTTCGAGGGAAAAAAGCCCTTGATCTAGAGGATCATCGTCACAAAAAACCCCGGACGGTGAAAACTATCACCGTCTATATATTAACAACAAAAAAGGTTGATTACAAGTGTTGGAGCTGATAATAGATCAATTGCTAAGTGTTACAATGAGTTTCAGTAGCTATGAGTGCGAGGTGTGTGTTCTAAATGACCAATTCAGCTCGTTTAAATAAACAAAAGATTACAACTGAAATCCCAAGAAATCCGGAATAAACCCTAGACTAGGTATTCCACTATCCGTTGCTTCACACGTTCGAATTGATGGAGCTTCGGAAGTAACCGTTGCAAACCCACTTCTCTTAGTAGCATATTAAACACGTGGTCACGTCTGCAAAACAAACAAAACAATAAAGGACAGTTGGATTAGCAAAATATAATCCTCAGAATACTTGTATCAGCAGGATAGGCTGAAATCCTTAAAACATGAACAATCCTAAGGATAAAAATCTTCTCCCAACAATAGTTACAAGATTAGTCCCCGTAGTATAAGGATGGAATTAGTATTGGGCTAAAGCTTGGTGTTGGGTCAAAATTGTCAAGTTTTTTAAATTTAATAAATAGTAAAGTTATAACAAACTAAATACTCAATAAATGAGACGTTTTTATTAAAAGAGTGACCCGAAATCTTAAACGGGTCGGGTATAATTATAAGAATACATAAATGAAAAACCCGAAATAGCATTCACTACTTTAGGAAATTTCGTCCCGAAATTAAAATTAAGTCGTAACGAAGAGGTGCAGGTACTTGGACTCCATTTAGTCTTTACGTTCCCAAGTGAACTCGGGACCACGATTAGATTCTCATCGAACTGTGACAAGCGGAATACGGCTACGTATGGTTTCTTTGTCCATAAGATCCACTATTTCAACGGATTTCTCGATAGCACGCATAGATTCATCAACTTGTACTTCATTAAGGGGTATATGGAGATTCCCCTCGGCTAAGCACTTCTTGAGATTGGAAACATGAAAAGTTAGATGAACATTGGAAAGCTCATCGGGTAGATCGATACGATAAGCAACTCTACAAACCCTTTTAACGATCTCGAACGGGCCAACAAAACGAGGAAATAGTTTATTCCTTTTTGCCAAAACGAACTACTCCTTTCCAAGGAGATTCTTTAAAGACAAAGCGATCACCAACATTGAACTCGAGAGGTTTACGGCGCTTATCGACGTAGCTCTTTTGATGGCTACGAGGGGCAAGAAGATTTTGACGAATGAGAGCGATTCGATCGGAAGTTTCTTGAACAAGCTCGGGACCCGGTGATTTGCGATTCACCAACCTCGTTCCAACTAATCGGGGAAGAACATTTTCGGCCATAGAGAGCTTCAAATGGTGCCATGCCACAAGTGTGGAAACTATTATTGTAGATAAACTCTACAAGTGGTAAGTGAGTATCCCAATTTCCACCAAAATCTATTATGCAAGAGCAGAGCATATCTTCGAGAGTTTGAATTGTTCTCTCGGATTGACCATCAGTTTGCGGGTGATAAGCGGTACTTAGATCAATACGGGTACCCATAAATGGTCCAAATAATAAAGTAAGCCATTACGTTTGGTTTCAAGTTGGAGTTCGGCGCCACACGACATCTCGTCGTGTAAGTAACCCTCGGTGACGGAGACGTGTTGTGCGTCGAGGATGTGGTATTGAAGGTCGGATTGGATGGTGACACAGTTTGAGCAAAATGGATTTAATGTGACTCTTACGACTAGTTCCGAAATTAAGGAATAATATATCTACACCGTAAAATAATACAGAACTTTGAATAGTTGAAATCTAAAACTAATCGTAATACGGAAGGAAAAACTTTAAAATATAAAAGTTATCATAACCTGGAACTTAAATTAATAGAAATAACGCTACAAATGACAATCCGATAAGAACACTTATATATAGGATGTACCAGCGGTGTATCCACCATGTTCTTATCATCTCAACATTGTACCATTATCCCAAACTACCATCGGTTCTAGGATTATGAAACACGATTGTACACATCATGATTTCCATGCAAGGACTTGGGTAATTATGTATGCATCCATAATTACTTAGGTCATCGGATGGTCCGCATAATACTCCCCATCGTGTGGGTTACCAAGCGTTTGAAAACATTATTTCATGAAGGGACTTAAGTTTTAAAATGTTTAACTATAAACTAGGAAAAAGTACAAAAGTTTCTAAGACATTATTTAAATATAAGTCCTTAAAGTTGTAAAGGAATAACTTATTAGTAGTTAAGATAAAAAAAATGGATTGTGATGATTGAGGATGATAGAATAAGGCAAATGCAGGCTTTAATAAGCAATCTACTTAAATAAAAGGAACCCTATTTATACGATACGCGAAGGATCATTTGTTCAAACTGAAATAATTTGATGCCATAAACAGGCGGTACTAATTCATAACTTAAAAAAAGACCAAAATAACTAAGACCGACTAAGGGACACAACACAAGTCTTCGGATTTCTTGAGTAGCTTAGCTGATGTGACGTGAAGCACCAAGAGAAATTGAATTCAAAAAAGTTTGAGCAGTCGGGGTAGGTTAATTATCTCGGAATAACTTGAATAGGTTGAGCTCGAAGGGGTTGCGCAATTTGGAATTCCAATAGAGTATAATCAGTGAACTTGAGCTTGTGGGTATGGAATTTGGTAGGGTTGGATTAGGTAATGAGGATCTTGATTGACTAAAGAAACTTGAAGGATGCGTGGTTGATAGGTTTGAACTTGATGAGCAATGGCAAATTGGGGACACATAATAAGAAGATGATTTGGGTCTCCACAATGGTAACAAGTGCGGGTGTCAAGAACACCGGTTTGAGTATAAGCGGTAGGTTGTTGTGGGATGGCTGGTGCACTAGGCGGGGCACGGAAAAAGCTAGCAGAGTGGCCATAATGACTGAAATTTGTGCATAGCTGGCACAGGGATTGAGCTGGGTGATGACGGGTGAGTACCGATGTACGGTTTCCTTTTTTAATGCGATTCGGTTGTTGTCAAGGTTGAGGGTTGGTTTGATTAACAACATGATTTTGGCGATTGCCTTTACGCTTGTTGTTGCGGTTGTTGTTAATTGAAGAATATTTTGGCTCGGCTTTAGCGTCAGGGGATGAGTCGGTTTTGGTCTTTTCGGGAACAAATGATTTAGCAGCACAATTAGAGTTGAGGCTCGGAACTCGTGTCACGATTGCTAGTATAGTAGCTGCAAGCTCTTTGGTGATCATAGCAACCATAAGGCGGTCGCGCGAATCTGACAAACGACGATGAAATGTTGGTTTTCTTAGTGAAAGTATCTTATAAGAACATAAGATGAAATGGGATGATGGTAGATACAAAAGGAGCATATCGGTGAATTTTGACATAAAATCTTCTCGTTTAAGACACTAAGAATGGGGTGGGTTGTCGATAAATAGTATAGCTTAACGATGTTTGCCAATGTTGGTGGTGAGGATAAGCAGTTGGTAAATGAGTTAATATTTCCAAAAATTAGCTTAACGCACAGATTGGGTTTGATTGCTTTCAACATTTTGAATTGAAGTTACTATGTGAGTGACCATAGAAGAACAGTTGATTAATTTTTAGTACAAGGATTTCTTGCTTAAAACATTTATGATTAGTAATGACACGATTTTCAAGAAATGAGTTGATGAGTTGTGTAAACCACAAATGAACTATTAAGAAAACTGAATTTTGAAATATGTTGAGCTAGCGTTTACTCTTAACTTAAGGACAAGTTAGAATCTATATGGAGAATTAATCAGATAATTTTGATGAATGGGTTTTATCAAAGTTTGATAAATTGATAAGTTTTAACAAATTTAAAAAAAATCTCAGGTTGAATACTTGAAAATAGTTTATGTGTGTGATACCATGAGTATCAGAAAGTCATTCGATTATTAAATTGTGCAATAATGTTGTTGATGTTTTAATAATATGATAAAATAAATAGATGTAGATCAACTCAATAATAGAGTGTAAATTGTTTGATTGACTCGTGATAGTCAAGTCTCAATGAATGAGGAATTTGTATCTAATTATGTGGACGAAAAAAAATGATAATAATTCTAAGTGTAAGAATAGGTCGACTCAATAGATCTTGATTCAAAAGTGATTTAGTAAACAAGTATTTGATGTAAATTGATACTCGTATATCATAATAGTAGTTTGAGGTTAAGATTTCATTACTTAGGGAAAGTTGTGATTATACAAGTCTTGTCATTTATAATATTATGAAAACATATCTTAAAACGTAAATGGATTCATTTGTTGGTTAGGGCTGCATGAACCACCATGGGTCCATCCAACAAAATGAAAAACATTGAAAACTCAAATAAAATCATTTAAAATCGAATCGAGTGGGTGTTGAGGTAGACGGTTGAAGTAATTCGGGAACCACCCCGTATTTACATACTTCACCCATCACCTTCAACAAAACACAATACGGGAAAAAACCGAGTTTAGCCACGTATCACCGTGAATTCGGTTTATAACTTATGAGTGTAATTGTCACATGATCACGTTTGATACAATGAGGGTAGTAGATTCGGTATCACCGTGAATTCGATTTCGGTTTATAACCTATGGTATCATCTACTTCGACATTCTTGAAATCATCCAAGACAGCTACCTGCGCCATGTGTGAAAATATATATATTTGTCAACATAAAGTTGAGCAAGTAAACCACGGTTTTGAGTATATATAATAATAAAATGACAATTCCATGCGATAATCGTAAATCACTACAATTAGTGTAACAATAAATAAAAGTTGTCTTTTCAACCGAATCACATAGATAAGGGTTTACTCCGACGGCGTATGATCATACTAATGAGGATGAGGATGATGATGAGGTGCCAACCAACATAAAATAAACACATAGTCATATTCGCACATAACAACTAATCGAGCAATTACAATTATGCATATAACGGAATTGTAGTGAAAACAATAAGTTGATTTTGAACGCATAACGCCCCTAAAATTTGTAAAGCGGTAAAAAGGGGGATGTGAATTTACTTACCTTAACAAGTGATTAAGTGAGGACGAGATAATAAAAGAACTAGAATGAAAGCGGTCAGGCTCCTCGAGGTTCACCGACAAATATTCCTAGATGTTAATGATAACAAGAATTAAATATACTCATAGCGAAATACTAAGATTTATGACGGGTTTTGAGATTCGACATGGTTGTGTAACATTAAAATATTACTAGATACATTCTCGTTAATTATAAGAGTATTTATTAATGTTATTGTTGTTGTTATCCCTATTATTATTAATAATAATGATAATTGTGGTAATAATAATAATAATAATAATAATAATAATAATAATAAATATTAATAGTAATAGTAATAATAATAGTTAATCAAAACCAGGTTTTAGATGACGAGAATACGACTTAAGGTTGTCGGTTTCATAGGTTTAAGTATTTAATTAAATGATTAGAAAAATATTTTATTACATAAACATCAAGAAGAACAAGAAATAAAAAAAGGATATGCCGGGTTTCGAACCCGCGACCTTACGTTTTGAGACACACACACATAACCAACTGGACTAGATGATTCTTTGGTTATTAAACAGTTTTGGAAAAAAAAAGTATAAACACAATAACATATGAGCATATGAAACCCTAGGATTCAATCGCGATTTTGGATCCATGTTTGTTAATAGGGGCTTTTAATCTACTGGATATCGCGATTCAGGCCATACCTATTAATTGGATTATAACAACTGATAAGATGGTGAACTTGATCAAGAGAGTTGCGGCCAGAAGTGGGTTAATATGGGTGACGGGATGAGATTGTAAGCTTGAACTGATATGGAGGAAAGGTTGGCGACAGGGAGGAGAAGGTTCTTGCAAGTTTAATTGATCCGTAACGAAGGGATTATATAAGATCACAAAATTAGGGTTCGATTTGGCTTAAAATGGTTAATTGATCAAATTACGGACGAATTAACGCGGGTTTACTATAATTAAGTGTTGGTTACGCGTTATTTGGTGGGATATGCTAATTGCCTAACTTAATAGATCATAACGAGCAGGAATTTGAAGGTTTTTGAATGGTTTGGGGGTCATCGGATCGGGTTTGGGTCAACTGGTCGGACCAGGGAGGTGGGTTAGAGTTTGGTTTTTATTAAATATTAATAATATAATAACATAGTTACAAGATTAGTCCCTGTAGTATAAGGATGGAATCAGTTTTGGGCTAAAGCTTGGTGTTGGGTGAAAATTGTCAAGTTTTGTAAATTTAATAAATAGTAAAGCTATAACAAACTAAATACTCAATAAATGCGACGTTTTTAATTAAAAGAGTGGCCCGAAATCTTAAACGGCTCGGGTATAATTATAAGAATACATAAATGAAAAACCCGAAATGTTACAAGTTCCCTGCCACAGAGCTGGGATATGAATGTTGTGTGATTAAGAAGACAAAGGATCTCGCCAGGTTAAATTTGTCAGAAGTAATAGCAATCATTAAAGCTTGTGACATGGATGATAAGCAACGTGCCATAAATCATGCCAATTTCTACAATGTGGCCGACTACAGTGTTGCTTCTAATAATGCTCTCATCTCGCAAGACAATTTTTCAATGTTTAGATATTCTCAGGGGCAGTTCACTCAGCCGCAATAGTCTTAGAATAATTTCTCAATATTTAAGTCTACTCAAGGTCAATTCACTCAGGCACCGCCACAACCAACTCTCGTGTTCTATCCTCAACCTGTTCAACAATCTGCTTCTGCTACTAAGCCCCAGCCACCTGCTGCATCTTCTAGTCAGTCTCCTAATAAGATTCCCACTATCTCAAAGGAGACTGAAGAAAACATCGCCTTGGTGGCAGGGTTCATGAATTGCTACAACGCCTTTCTTTCTGGAGATATGGTTCAATCGGTTGTAGCTGCTGAGTTGGATCAAATCCATCCTGATGATGTGGATGAAATAGATATCTATTGGCAAATAGCCATGACAGTGTTTTGTGCGAAGAAATTTACAAAGAGAACAAGCAGAATCAACTGGAATGTGCCAACTAATCAGAATGTGAGATTTAACAAAGACACTCTGAGGTGCTACAACTGTCACGAGTCGGGTCACTTCGCTTGTGAATGCACTAATCCAACTAAGGAGGGAAACAGAGAAAGGACACTGGTTCCAGTGGGCAATGCTAGAGGAGAAAATGTAGCTAGTTCAGGTAATGGTGAGCGAGGATTGGTAGCTCAACTGTTCTCTTAGAATGATTAGATAGCAGCTCTTAGCATTAAAAATCAGACTGCAAACTTTGCCCGGGTTGAGGTTGCTGAAGAAGAGAACAATGTTGAGGAACAAGTCAAGGAACTTCAATTTGCTTTCATGGCTTTCACTCCTTCCAATTCATCTGAGGTAAGTTCTGAATTATGTTCTCAATCTTGTGTTAATAAAGTAGATTTATATATATCTCACAACAGTAACTTGATTAGAGAAATGGAGGGAATAAAACATGAGAACTTCACTCTTAAAAAATTCACAAAAGCTTTAAAAGAAAAAATAGAGGCGCAACAAAAGGATTTTTCTAAAACTTCAATCCGACTTTAGCATAAAATGCAGTCACTACTTAGATGCTAAGCTAGAATATTGCTTATCTGACCGCTGAATTAGAAGCTTCTAAGTTAGAGATTGCCAAGTTGACTAATAAATTTGAAAATGCTGAATTCAATTTTAAGAAATTCTATGTCTCTAGTTCTATTGTTGAATCCATGATTGAAAAACAATTAAAATGGAAAGAAACCAAGGGTGGGGGTATTGGGTACAGTGTGGTTCCCCCTCTTTATACTGATAACTACACTGGTCTTTCACTTACCAAATAAGAAGAAGAAATGGAAAATTTTATGCAGTATAGTAAGACAACTGAAAATGGCAAAGGTGCAATTGGCTCAGTAAAAGCAACCGAGTCAACCTCAGGGGTGAATGATACTAATGTGGTTACTTCACGTGCAGATGAAGTAATTGTTGAGGATTGGACGGATGAGGATGATGATTTACCGGTTTTGAATTCTGTTATCTCAAATGTTTGCGTGGGCTCTGTTTTTAAGAGAAAAGACAATTGTGCGGTTGATTCTTCCAAAAATTTTAAATCTCGCGATGTGTTTTTGAATGAAACTGTTAACATTAAACGTTCTGGTAAACATTTGTCACCTAAGTTTGTCATAAAGAGATGTTCAAATGTTCACAATTGTGATAAATCAAGTAATAAGTCAGATGTTAGGTATCAAGAGAGGCAAACTAGCCATACAACAGATCAAGACAAGGAGTAGTCCACAATGAATTTTATGTTAAACGCCAAACATGTTTTAATTGTCGCACTCCTGGTCACATTGCTAGAAATTGTCCACACCGTCCATATGTCCCATATTATGGATATTGTCAGAGGAATATGCCTCGAAACACCTTCCATAATATATCAAAGTATTATGAGGCAAATCCCTCTGACGGTGATTGGAAAAGAAACAAGGCTGATAGGTTAAGCTCTCATCAGACCAAGCCTAACATGTTTCAGAAGCGTGATATAAACTCTGCTCCGATCTCAAGAACCAATTTGGCTTCTAGACCGAAACAAGTTCGGAAGTCAAAGTCAATTGTGCCTTTCGCTCTTAGATATGAATGGCTACCTAAATCTCCTGTGACCAAGCAATCCTATTCGATCTTAGATAATCGAGAAGACATGTCATGGCAATCCGTGACATGCTTAGATAAATCAGGTTTACCCAACACTACTATGGACTGGGTACCAAAAACTAATTAATCTCACACATCATGCAGGACCAGCTATGGAGGAATATCATCAGACCTTGGTATGTTGATAGTAGTTGTTCTAGGCATATGACAAGAGACATCTCCCAACTGCACGACATTCAAATCTTTAATAGTGGATATGTTTCCTTTGCAGGAGGAGAGAAGGGGAAGATTACTCAGAAGGGTACTGTAAGTAATCGTGTTCTAAAATTTGAAAGTGTTAATTTTGTTCCTGGATTGAAAGATAGTCTGCTCAGCGTCTCGCAGATCTGTGATAAAGGCTTTTCAACCCATTTTACTAACAAAGAGTGTTTAATCCTAAAAACCTGGTATCATCATACCAGAAAACAGGATTCTTGTTCGATCACAAAGAAACGATAATGCTTACGTGATCGACATGAACAAAAATGTTCCTGATGAAATCACCTGTCTATTTTCAAAAGTGTCAGAACATAATCTTTGGCATCGTCATCTTTTTCATGCAAACATTAAATATCTAAACCGTCATGCTAAAAACGACTTGGTGCTTGGTTTGCCTGTCAAGGATTTTGTAACAATTGAGAAATGCTTGCCTTGTGCTTTAGGCAAACATAATCATAAATCTCCCAAGCCAAAACTGGTTAATACCATTTCATCAGTTTTTCAATTGTTACATATGGACTATTTGGTTCGTTCATGTTTTGAGTCTCACTCGCAACTCTTACTATCCGGTTATTACTGATGACTACTCGCGTTTCACTTGGGTGTTTTTCTTGTCAAATAAGAGTGAAACTGCAGAATTGATAAAATGCTTTGTGATGCTCATGGAGAATCAACTCAGTCTAAAGCTAAAGGGTATTCGCTATGACAACGACACCGAGTTCAAGAATTCAACGCCAAATTATTTTTGTGCCGAGAAAGGAGTACTCAGATAGTACAACTCAGCTCGCACACTGTAGTAAAATGGAGTTGCTGAGAGAAGGAACATAACTCTTATCGAAGCTGCAAGAGCTATGTTGTGTGATCTAAAGCTACCTTTGTTCTTCTGGGCTGAAGCGGACAACGCATCCTGTTCTGTTCAAAATCGAGTGCTGATCAACAGATCTTAGATGAAGACTCCGTATGAGAACGTTTATGGTCACAAGCCCACGATTGCACATTTTCGAGCTTTTGGATGTCCGTGTATTCTACTAAATCTTGAAACGACTCCAAAGTTTGGAGCCAAAGCTGATGATTGTTACTTTGTTAGATATCCTGGTCCTACAGAGTTTACAACAAATCAACGAAGCAGATAGTGGAATCTTATGACGTGCGCTGGCTAGAAGAAAATGAGACTGATGCTCGTGTCGGTCCTGACTGGTTATTTGATTATAATGAACTATTTAAGCCATTTAATGTGTTTTCAGATGTTGCTACACAAAATTCAAGTGCTGATGCTACAAATTCTGTTGATGAAAAAGAAGACATTCCTACTGACTCTCATACGTCTCCAGTGTTGGGTATTGATCCGTCAGAATCATTAGATACTACTCAGTCGTTGTCATCTAGCCAACAAGAAAGTGTTACTAATATTGTGCCTTCACCATATCCTGCAGCAGATGCTTCATCAATTGGGGGGGGGAGTGCCATTCGTCAAATTTTTGGAAGCACTCTATTCCTAGATGTCATACCAAATGACTACATTGCCAGTACTTCGTACTCACACAGTACGGCAATAACTGGATGGAAGAACCCTCTTTCTGAAATCCTTGAAGATCCAACGAATTTACCTTCTACCAGTTCTTTCCCCTGTCATTCAATTACGACAAGAATTCAACAAGATCATCCAATCGACAATGTCATAGGTCCTCTTGAAACAGGCGTATCAACCAGAAGTCAGACTGGACACATCAACAGTTGTGTATTTTCTTGTTTCATCTCTCAGATTGAACCTAAGTTAGTTGAAATGGATTTACAAGAGCCAAGATGGGTGGACGCCATGAATGAGAATTTAATTGAGTTTGAGAAACTCAACGTCTGGAGACTGGTTGAGTTGTCCGTTGGAAAGAAGTCTTTAGATACAAGATGGGTTTTCCGTAACAAGTAAGATGATACTGGGGTTATTGTTTGAAACAATGTGCGACTCGTGGTTCGTGGCTTTCGTCAGGTTAAAGGTTTAGACTACACTGAAGTGTATGCTCCTATAGCTCGTCTTGAGGCCATTCGGATTTTCCTGGAATATGCTTCCTATATGGGGTTCGCGGTTTATCAAATGGATGTCAAGACAACGTTTTTGTATGGAGAAGTCAATGAGGAGATTTATGTGGATCAACCACCAGGCTTTGTTAACTCATAGCATCCTACTCACGTCTACAAGCTAGACAAAGCTCTATATGATATTCACCAAGCGCATCAGGCATGGTATGCAACTTTGACGCCTCACCTACTGGGCATGGGTACAAGAGAGGAACATCGATTACTCTGTTCCCTAAAACTGTTGGGAAAGATCTGATTTTCGTTCAGATTTATGTAGATGACATCATTTTTCGTTCAAACAGTACTGCTCTATATTCTGAATTTGAAGAAGTTATGAAGAAGATATTTGAAATGAGTTCGTTGGGGGGAGATGCCGACTTTTCTGGGACTACAGGTTCGTCAGAGTTCGACAGGAATTCTGCTGCGTCAAGGAAAATATGTCAAAGGCATGCTAGCAAAGTTCAAATTTCAAGATTCTAAGAGCGCGGCAACCCTTACGGTGGAAAGACCTCTTCTTTCATCTGATCCTGAAGGGATTCCGTAGATCAAACGTACTATCGATCAATGATCGGATCCCTGATTTATCTCACCGCCAGTCGCCCTGACATCATGTTTGTTGTCTGTCAATGCACCTATTTCAAGGCTAATCCTAAGTTTTCTCATTTAATTGTCGTTAAACGTATTTTTAGATATCTAAAAGGGCAACCAAAGCTAGGTCTTTGGTATCCCAAAAATTCAGATTTTGATTTATAAGCTTTTGCTGATAGCAATTATGGTGGAGATGACATTGACAGGAAATCTACGTCTGCTGGATGTCAATTCTTGGGTGATCGACTTATTTCATGGCAGTGCAAGAAACAACAAATGGTGTCCACATCCACTGCTGGGGCTGAGTATGTTGCTACGTTAGCCTGCTGTTCACAGGTTATCTGGATGCAATATCAATTGCTGGATTACAGTTTGAAATTTCTTGATACTCCAATCTTATGTGATAATGATGCTGCTATTGCTATTGTTAAAAATCATGTTCAGCAACCAAGCACATTGACATCAAAATTCATTTTATCCGTGACTGTTACGACCGAAAATTAATTCATCTTGAGCAAGTTCACACTGATAATAATGCGGTGGGCTTTTTACAAAACCAGTCGGAACAGCTAGATTTAATGTGCTAGTAGGGTTTCTTAAAATGCTTCGTTTCGATTGAGTCTTTTTGAGATTAAATTTGTAAATAAAAGTTTTTTTTTCTTTTTGATAATTTTTTTGCACAAATTTAGGGGGGAGAAAATTAAAAAATTAAAAAGGTGTGTGTGTGTTCTTATAAAATTTTATTATAAAAAAATCAAAAATATTTTTACACTTTCGCTTAAAATATGTCGGTTGTTTAAGTTTGAGGGACATATACTTGTATATGTTTGCAGTGGAATATTTCATCAGGACTGTAGTTTGAAAAAATAATCAGAGTTATAAAAACACCATGATTTTTATTTCATAAACTGGGAATAAAACCCATATTTTGTACAAACATAAGTTTTATATGGATAAACACTAATTTACAAAACACGTTTTTTTATACTGGTGATAAGCCACTTATTCAAGCTGAAAGCCCGCATGTATCATTCCTTTTTCTCAAACAAGTTACCTGAAACATGTTTAAAAAAATTTGATCAATTGAAAATACTGGTGAGAACATTCATGTGTAAATGACACATTTTACAGTTAAAGCATTAAGATGTTTTATAACTGCCTGCTTACAAATTACCGAAAGGTACTTGTCACTCGACCGTACCTATGAATGTGGTCATATTACTTATTGGCTAACACTTATATAATAAATAACGTGTAATAGCCCAGTAGGCAAACATTGTATACAAAACCTCACAATACTAGTAATAACCATCCCGAAAGTCTACAGAGACTTAATCATAATAATGTACTTTAAAACATTTTGAAAATACTTTGAAAGCATTTAGATTATCCGTCGTAAGTTTAATATGTTTAAAAATCATCGTGGCAGTATTGGAAAACTAGTTGTCTCACATAAATGTGAATTGTACAAAGACTCGAATATCTCACCTTGTAAGTTTATAATAAACAAGTGATTCCTGGTATTAAACACCTACACTAAATACAATGTAGCATGTTTAAATTAGTATAAACCCAGTAATTAAAACGATAATCACGAGGTTAGAAACTTTAGACAATGGCATAATGTCTTGCCTTGTATAGGCAGAGCTTTCGGATTCATGTATAAAAGTTTCTATCGATCGGAGAGGGTATCGTTACGACTACTCAGGTATTAAACCAACACCTTTATATAGGAAAAGTGAGGGAGAAAGCAAGTGTGGGACGAGAAAACGAAGTCTGAATCCCAACCTATTTATAGTTGAAATTTTGTCTATTCGCGTAGCGCGAAGCAACCATAGCTTTGTTGAGTCAACCCTAGCTATGCCACGTGGCACGCCACGTGTCACTGTTGTGTGACCACCACGTCGCTTAGGGCGAAAGACAACAGAGTTTTTGGATAACTGATAATGCTTCGCGTATCGCGAAGGAGCTTGAATGCATTTCTTCGCGTAGCGCGAAGGCACAAGTTTTCAAAAACACTAAGGCGGCTCTCAAGCATGCGAAGTGCAAAGTGTGCCATCAAAGCGCCACATTGCGCTCGTCGCTCTTCTCCCGTGCATGTGCATTTTAGGTGCTTCACACTCTCCGTTAGCACCACTAGGTGTGATTTGTCTTATAAGAATATTATCGTATAAACTAGCCTTCATATAAATAGCTTACTAGTTTTATAATCTAGCAATGTGGGACAAGAACTCACTTTCTTATTTATACCAAGGTGGAATGATTCCATTTTCTTTCCTCCACCAATGTGGGATGGAATTAACTTCTTTCATTTTCTTCACTTTTCCTTTTGTTTGTATTATGGGGTGTTATATAAACGGACCGAATAGCTGGCATTCGGGCGCCAAACGGAGTCTGAGAAGTAACTCCGTGATCCACACGGAGTCTGAGAAGTAACTCCGTGATAATAGCTATTAGACCATTCACGTCCTATCTATTATCTCCGATGGTATAATTTAGTTAAAAATATATATATTTTTTAATTTATCTCTCATTTTCTAAAACCTCCTACATCTCATTCTTATTTCTATTTTTATCTTACTTACTAACACTTATTTTAACACTTTTCAGTTTATATACATTCACAATAAATTTTGATGCTTTTAATATATAAAAAGTTTCTATAACAATTTTTTTTTGAATTTAGAGTAGCAATAAATAAATGAAAGAAATATAGCATACTAGCTTTTAGGCCCCATATTACGAGGGTTTCTTTATATACATTTGTTGTTTCTAATATTATGAATAATTTTTTTGGATATTAATTGAATTTATTGCAAGGAAGTTTGTAATATACTTAGACCTATTTTGATTCATTTATGTTTGATCATGTTCGTTTATGTTCATTTTTGGATAAAACATTGAAAAATCATCTACTTAATATTATATATTTTTGTTCGTTTGTGTTCGTTTAAGTGTGTTTATTTATATTTGTTTGTGTTGATTTACGTTTCTTCATATATGTTCATTTACCTTTGTTCAATTATGTGTATGAACAGTTCATTTAAATTTTAAATAAACTAACATTCAACCCGAGTTGTATCAGAGAACATTAACATATAAAACTAAAGCAAACATTCTTTTATAAATTTATGATAGCATAGTATGTTAGTAATGTGTCACCAATAACAACCGTTCTAGGGATGGAATCAAAGTTGGCTTGGTGGTGGTGGTATGAGTGATGAAGATGAAAACGGGTTGACCCGGATAGGGTTTCATAAATAAAAGAGGAGGTAAGGGGCAACTAGATCTGAACTGATGGCCGATTAATCGGTGTTCATTCGACGATTCGACATAACTCCAACAAAGAAGAGGTGGTTGATCTAGGTGACAATGGTGGTTGATGCATAAGAGAGGAGCTCAAGGATGGTGGGTGGTAATCGAAAATTAACTGGTGATGGAGAGGGTAGACCGATGATGAAGAATCTGAAGAGGAGTGAAATTAAATTGAGGTTTGATGATGAAAATGTTTCATAAATAAACGAGGTGTTATAACCCGTTTAAGGCATATCTGGGTTTGGTAAGACCCATGACCCGTGAAAATTATTGTTTAATGATAAAAGAGTTTCACAAATAAATGAGATGTTATAACACGTTTAAGGACTATCCGAGTTTAGTGAAATTCGTGACCCGCTTATTTTTTTCAACTTAAACAGATCAAATGAAGAAACTAAGGATGTTCTTCGGGTTCGCTTTTCAGGTTTCGGGTTTTTCGGGTCGGGTTCTTCAAGTTTCAAAGTTTTAAATCTTGACCCGAAATCCAACCCAAATCTCTCACGGGTTTTTCGGGTTGGGTTAATCGGGTTTCGAGTATCCTAGAAAAAAAGCACACAAAACCATTTTAAAAAAAAAAAACTACAATATTAAAATTAAAACAACATAATCTTCTTTGCTTATAACAAAAATAATCAAATAATAAACTAACCTTACTTGATAAAACGATCCAAAAGAAGAGTAAAACTAACTCGAATCATAATCGTATTCAATCGGGCGTGATTTGGTTGTTCGATTATGGTTTGCTATTAGTAATAAACGGAAACCATAAATTAAATAAGAAATCGATCCATAATAGTTAGAATGACTACAGTCGATTACAGATTTTAATAACTTTAGTTGCTAAGACATAGCATATTATATATAAAAATAGATTTAATTTCAAAACTAAAAGCTTATTCAGGTTGACCCAAATCTTATGAATCAAAACCAAGAATCAACCCGAAATACTTGGGTTCGGGTTAGTTTTTTCTCAAGTTCGAGTTCTTCGAGTCCGGTTAGTTTGGTTGGGGTACGGGCTTTTCGTGTTTTGGGTAAAAATAACAGCACCAGAAGAAACACCATTTAGGCTCTGATGGCATGATAAGATAAAATAAATGGGGAAAAGGCAAACAGAATGTAATTTGATGTATGCAATTATGGTGTGATGAAGATTTAATTTTTAACTTTTTTATTTAAATGATGGGGGTGAGGTATGAGGATGATGGTTATGATAAAACCCTCAAATTCCCCTTATCAAATTATCCAACACAGGCTAAACCCTGTTAGTGTTTGTTTACCCAACCAATAACTCGATAAGAATGGCTTACGCATATGGCTTCTGCTCTTCACCTTCCATTTCCTTCACTCCAACAACCTTAACCTTCACTCACCCAATCCTTCTTCAATCCAGAACCATCCGAATCACTCAAATCTCACTACAAGATTCTGTTTCAGAAGTATCAGACCCTCAAACTTCAAAAAAGAACAAAAGTTACATCTGGGTTAACCCCAATAGCCCCAAAGCTTCAATCTTTAAGCAAAAATCTTACGACACAAGGTACACTAATCTTACCCATGTGGCAGAAGCCCTGAATTCTTGTTTGCCGGTTCAAGAAGAGGTTTTTAATGTCTTGGACAGTAATTTAAATGGTAGGTTAGTTGAGCAGGATGGTGTTATTATTCTTAATAATATGTCCAACCCCAAAACCGCCAGGTTTGTGGTTAAGTACTTTCAGGATAGGTGTGAGTTGAGTAGGGAGACTGTGCTTTACAATGTCATGCTGAAGGTTTTTCGGAAGAGTAAAGATTTGGATGGTGCCGAGAAGGTGTTTGATGAAATGCTTGAAAGAGGTGTGAAACCGGATAATGTTACGTTTTCGACGATTATTGGGTGTTCGAGGATGAGGTCGTTGCCCGGTAAGGCGGTGGAGTGGTTTGAGAAGATGCCCGCGTTTGGGGTTCAACCAGATGATGTGACCTACGCAGTGATGATTGATTGTTATGGGAGGGTTGGGAATGTTGAAATGGCGTTGAGATTGTATGACAGGTCGAGAACGGAGAAATGGCGGCTTGATGCGGTGACGTTTACGACGGTAATTAAAATTTATGGGACGAGTGGGAATTTTGATGGGTGTTTGACGGTTTTTGAAGAAATGAAGGCTCTTGGTGTTAAACCGAACTTGGTTTGTTACAATACTTTGTTGGATGCTATGGGACGAGCTAAAAGACCGTGGCAGGTGAAGTTGATTTATCGGCAAATTTTGAGTAGTGGGTTGACGCCCGGTTGGGCCACGTATGCGGCACTTATACGCGCGTATGCTAAAGCGCGATATGGTGATGATGCGATGAATGTGTACAAAGAAATGAGAGCAAAAGGGATGAACTTGAATAATGTTCTTTATAACACTCTTTTGTCTATGTGTGCGGATATAGGGTTTGTAGATGAAGCGGTTGAGTTGCTTGAAGACATGAAGGCGAGTGATGACTGTAAACCCGACACCTGGACGTACTCATCGATGATCACAATATTCTCATGCTGTGGGAAAGTTATAGAAGCAGAAGCCATGTTAAAAGAGATGACGGAAGCCGGTGTTGAGCCGAATATATACGTTTTAACCTCACTAATTCAATGCTATGGGAAAGCCAACCAAACAAACGACGTGGTGAAGACGTTTGACCGGATTGTGGACCTTGGTATCACGCCAGACGAGCGGACGTGTGGGTGTCTTCTTAACGTGATGACGCAAACGCCTCGTGAAGAGCTTGGTAAACTTATTAGATGCGTTCAAAAAGCTAACCCAAAGCTTGGTAACTTAATTGAGGTTGTAATGAATTCCAGTATTGAAGATGAAGCTTTCAAGAATGAAGCTAAAGAAGTAATTAGTGAAGTGGGATTGGATGTACGGAAAGCATATTGCAATTGTTTGATTGATTTATGTATAAATCTTGATCAACTGGAAAAAGCTTGTGACTTGTTGGCTTTGGGGATTAATCTTGATATATATAGCGATATACAGTCGAAAACATCTACAAATTGGTCTTTGCATTTGAAGAGCCTTTCGTTAGGGGCAGCGTTGACCGCGTTACATATATGGATTAACGATTTGACCAAGGCTTTAGAAGAAGGGGAAGAGCTTCCGCCATTGCTCGGGATCAATACGGGCCATGGGAAACATAAGTATTCGGATAAGGGTTTGGCGGGCGGGCTTGAGGCCCATTTGAAGGAGCTAAATGCTCCGTTTCATGAGGCTCCTGAAAAGGCTGGATGGTTTCTGACCACAAAAGTTGCTGCCAAGTCATGGTTGGAAGGTAGGCGTGATGATGTGGCGGTTGCTTCTTGAGTGCTGACTAGACCAAGCATGAATATCACTGTTCTATTTTTTAGCTAGCTTAAGTTTTGGGTGATTGTACTGTTGAGTTTTACTTTTAATTAGTGGATTTTATTGAGGCTCAAACTGATTTGTCTTAAGTAATAATATTATGAAGTCTTTAAGGGGGTGTTTATATTTGCAGATTAATAATCTTATTAAGTTTTTGATTATTGTACGGTTGAGGGTTTTT
>NW_027502067.1:0-21608 GCF_021521415.1 Bidens hawaiensis
CACGTAAACCTAAATACATATATGCCATATAATAATAAACAAGTCAAACTATTAGTTCACTTGAAGATTCTTATTCTTTTAACTAAATGTTAACAAAAAAAAGATTTCGCACAGGGTTTCATCCCATGAACCTGTTGGGTTGCCTATAATGCAAGGGTAATCTATGTCTGAGGGTTGTATAGAAAAAGTTTAACTTACACCATTTTCATAAACCTTTTTATTTCAATTTTATATAACCTTTTGAAAAACGGTTTCAATATTTTCACTTTCAAAGTATATACGAAAGCAATTAAAAGACGTTCACAACACATTTTTGCAATTAACATCGCCATCATACATACAACTGGGTTTATGAAACAGATGACAAACCGATTAATTAGGGCATGCAAGTGTTTTATCCATGGTACTTGGTTCGATCCATACTAACATATCGAATGCTAAGTGAGACAATAGTCTTTATAACTAAAGACCATTTAACCGCCCACTCCACCCCAATAACACAGTGTGAGTTAAAAATCATAACTCCTGTGTCACACCCCGACCATGACAGAAACGTCGGGGCGCAACCGATTGTTCATCGCACACGACACTATTAAGTGATAATATTTAATCAACTCATTTAAATTCATAAAAACACAAGAGTCACATAACTTGTTCATATAATAACCGAATTCAAATCATAATAAATAATATATTGTTCTTTTTGCTAATATCCTAATAGTCTCGATAACGTTTTTTCTTCAAGTCCTCGAGTCAACCTAAAGTCAAACCTGTAACATTGCATAAATAGATTTTGTCAACACAAAGGTTGGTGAGCAATTTCATAGTTTTTGAACAATAGATATATAATATGAAATTCCACAACTTGTATACAAAACAATAAATAATAGCAACAATTTAGATAAATGAAATCGTTAATAAGAATACATTAACGACACATTTCAATAAGGGGATGCCAAATGTACTTGGATTTTGTATGAAATCGTTAATAAGAATACATTAACGATACCTTTCTATAAAGGGATGCCAGATATACTCGGATTTTGTGAATCAACCATCCAAAAGCGGTAAGCACATTAGCACTTAAGCATATAACATCAAATCGAGCATTTATTTAAGTAAAATATACAATAAAGTTTGTGGTTTAAGACTCAAGTATAAATCATTTGGATTTGAATAAGTTTGCAATGTCAACCCCAAAATATAAAAAAGTGAAAACGGGGGATGAAAGTACTCACGTTCAAGTAATAAACTTGAAAGATTTGATGATTTGGAGATTAACCGGCACGATGAGTTTAACGAACAAAGCCTAAAGGAGAAGAAGTCTTGTATTAGAAAAGTTGTCTTGGAAGTCTTTAAACGAAAATAAATGATAAGAAATGTAAACAATTTAAAGTTTAAGGTTTAAAATGTAAATATTTAAGAAATTATAGTAATGGTCCTTTTAAAAATGTAAGTTTGCTCGAAACCAGGTTAAAGTATCTAGCCCTTAATTTTACTCAACCTATGTTAAGTAATAAGGTGGGTAAAAATGCAAGAAAGCAAGTCCCTTTATAATATAGATACTAAAACGGGTTTTAACGAGTGTTCGGGTGGTCGGTTCGGGTCTTGGTGACTTGACCAAACCCAAAGTCAACTTTTCCAAAATAATAAATGTATGAGATAACTCAATAAATCTTAAAGAGACTTAACCAAGTATGTAGTTCTATTATTTTAAAACTAACACGTCCGTTAAGCGAGTGTTCGGTTTAATCGGTCCAAACTTTGTTATAAGATCAAGTTGGATTCAACATTCCGAGTACTTTGTGAAAATAATTAAAATCAGTTTATAAAGTATTTTTAAATAAATATATAAGCTTTAATGGTTAAAAACACACTTGTGTGTCTTAAGCGAGTAAACTTGGTTTAGTTCGGTTTGGTTGGGTTTTTATCTTGGAATAAGGCCAAGAATGGTTACCACATGTCCAAACATCATAGAACTTGTAAAATAATTTATAAATAATAATACCAAAGTTTTATATACAAAAAGTCAACAACAAAGTCATTAAACGAAAGTTCGGTTTCCGGTTCGGATCTTGTTTCGGGATAAGACTGAGGTTAGATTCTACAAACCCATAACCATGGAACTAATTAAAATGATTTTAGAAACTCAAATCTTACATAAAACATGTTTATACAACTATTTAAACAAAATAGTAAACAAGAGTTCGGCTTCCGGTTTGGAGCTATTTATGGAATAACCGAGGCTAGTCTCTACAAACCCATAACCATGGAACTCAAAATGTAAATTAGAACTAAGATGAGCAGAAGTTAAACAAGTATAACAAGTTTGATGGTCAGATGCGGAAAATATATATAATCAAGGACTACTACGAGTCCTCCATGTAGCTTTGTCTTATGGGCCGGACACTTAACCGACTGAGACCGGAGAAATGCCCACCGAATGTACAAAGGGTGCTATTATATATATGTTGTATAACAATCTTCAAGTATAAATAAGTGTTAACAAGTTGATTATATTGTAAGACTATGGTCAGTTTGACTTTATATATGATTATAAAGTCAAACTGCCAAAAAAATATAAAGAATACCTTTGAATGCTTGAGAATTGGAAGAGAAAGAGATGAATGGGCAGGGATTAATGAAGGGGATAAGGGTGTATGTATAGGGTGGGTTGAAAGGGTCAAGCATGGGGTGTGATATCAAAGTTTGCATGCAAGATGGGTCAAGACAAGTCACAAAACAAACAAAAAAAAAAGATGGGGCTGCTGGTCTGATGCTGGTCTGCACGTCGGTTCGCGTCCGGAAGTTCGTTTTTGATGTATCTTCAGCTTTTTAAGTCCGTTTTCGAATCCGTAAAAGGGGTTTTTCAAATTAGACAAGCGGGAATGTTTTAGTAACATAAAATCCAATATTTTATATATTTGAAATGTTCGGGATATAAATCGGGTCGGTTTACAACATAAAAACAAATACAAAATAAATACAATTTGACCCGAAATCGAGGGATGTCACATCCTGTGAGAAAACTCAAACGAAGTGTATACCTATTATACTGAACGCATGGCTGCGCCCCGCAATACATTCTTTTTTTTGGCATATCATTGGTGTATGGTTGGTGTAGGGTAGAGCACACGATACATGTTCGGTGTATGACTGCGTTCGCGATCTTATGGCTCAAGCCCGGCTCCAAGAAAGCAAAAAAAAAAAAATTTGGGCCGAAGGAGAAAGTTTTTTTGGGCCTTAAATAAAGGGATTATTTTGTTGGGTTTAAAAAATTTAATTTTAATATGAGCTTAATTGGTTATAATTTAGGTTGTGTAAAAAACTTTTATATAAAAATGAGATTAAAGATGTCTCATATGAGACTAGAACCTATAACCTTTTGGTTGGGAGTAATACACCTTTACCACTAGACTAAACCAATGTTTATGCAAATGAGTTTAAACACTAAATATACATATTGTTTTAATAAAAATACATATAAATTAAAAAAAAAATCGGACCTAGCTAGGTGTCGGGCATGTGGCTGTCGACCACCCAGCCCCCTATGGGCCGGCCCTGGTATGGCTACACATATACCAGTGGGTAGCGGCGCAGCTTGTTGCCCGCTTGCCTTCTGTTTTGATGTAATCCAATAAACAATCATATATTATAGAAACATGTTTTATTCTGAATAAGAATGCTTTTAAGTGTAACTTCTCACGAATTTAACTATAAATTACCAAGTTTCACCATACACAAGTGTGTGATTTATTTATTCCATATTCAGCAATAGTTAAGTGCATAAAACCATAAGAAAATTTTTTTAAAAAAAACCACAAATGAGCCACCATTACCATTTTCGTTATTTTATACTTTAGTATTTTTCAACATCATAAACCAATGTTTATTAAGCCCATGTTTGTAAGTCAATCTTACACCTTGGTAGCCACTTTGTCTCACGTACTAGAGCCCTGACTAGGCATCTAAACAAATCAAATGTTCGGTGAGTTGTTCGTGAATCATTCGGCTGGGAATTTTCGTTTATGTTCGTTTATTTAATAAACGAACAAACAACAACAAAAATCTGTGTTCGTTCATTTATGTTCATAAACGTTCATTTATTTATGTTCGTTTATGTATTAATAGAAAATAATTAAATATTATCTGAGGGAGTCATCTACTTAAAAGTTTTATTTTTGTTAATTTGTGTTCATTTAAGTGTCTTCATTTATGTTCGTTTATCTTTGTTCAGTTATACTCAGTTATATTTTATACAAAGCGAACATAAACGAACACAAATGTTCATTTTTTTAAATAAATGAACGCGAATATAAATATTTGTTCGACTAAGTGTTCGTGTTCGTTTAAAGTTAAATGATGTGAACACGAACATGCCTTGTTCATGTTCAATTCGTTTACAGACTTTCATTATTCGCATTGATAAATACATCGGTATCAATCTCTAGGCACTGCCGATTTTATTTGTGTTCGTGAACCGATTGTGAACACATTCATTCCATAATGAATGAACACGGACATAAAATCTCGTTCGGTAAGTGTTCGTGAACCATTCATGAATATATTATTTCCTTAACAAACGAATATAAATAAGACCTTGTTCGTATTTATTCGGTTCGTTTACAGCCCGAGCCCTGACTGCACAACAATCACATGAGAAAGTGGCTCATCACCTCTTCTCGAGCTGAACACTTGATTTTGAGCTCGACTCGGTTAAGAAAAACGGGGTCTAAATTGTTTGCAAGCCGAATCAATTTCAATGAATCACAAGCTATTTGAAATACATTTTGTTATTATTAGTATAATTATATTGTTATTAGTAAGATTTTATTTATTAAATAAATCAGAAAACTCACATATATAATTCCAAAATTCGAGAGCTCACACATTCAGATTCGTCTTTGCAGTCTATCGTATTCGTAACTGTAACATTTGTTACTTTTCAAACCTGAAAACGCGACCCATTTTAAATTTTTCGGTTTTGTTTATAAATATAATATATATACTATGATGTTCTCAATGTTCATTTCATATGATATTCGGATTTGTATTCATTAAACCGACCGGCTTGTTGTTTCGGCATATTTTATTTATCATTTTATCATTAATGATACATTCTCAATGATTGATGTCTAATGTTCGTTCATTTTCTTTCATTATTTTAGATCAACTAACGAAACCTCGGGATTTAAAGTTTTCAAATGTCTAATCGATTTGCAAGCTATACGAGTTTAATTCGAAAGTTAACCAAGCAATATAACTTTATTACTTTATTAATAAAAATATCCCAGCCCACCCCCCTAACCCCCGTTTTCACGTCCATGATTTCCAGCCGCCGGAAAACGGCGCCGGCAAGCCCCGTTATCCCACCAATCTTGTTCCTAAATCAATATTATTTGCGTATCGACTTTGGACTATAACGGAAATCATTATTATAAGATTATACTACGTTATAACATCTTAATCTTAACGGAATTAGCCGCGATACCCACCGGATTTCCGGCCAAGCGTAATTAACACGAAATAACGCTATACGCTCCAATTGTGATTATAAATAGCATCCTAACATTCAACTAAACACAGTTATAATCTCTAAACTCACTAATATACTCTCAAAAATTGTTAATTTGATCGGCCATGAATATTTTTCGGCAAACTCGTGTTCATCATCAAATCTCCATTATTCCGGGTAATTAATATATGTTTTTATTTAGTTTTTAACCGTTTAATAAAACCCCTAACATAGAATTAACAAACATGGAGCCGTTTTCGTTAATTGAATCTAGGGTTTATAATGGAGAAGATGAACTTGAATATTATATTAAATATATTCTTTTCCATTTTAAAACAACTTACAAGGTTAGCTCAGTTGGTTAAGTTGTTTTTGTATTGATCAAAAGACCCGGGTCAGCTCATAAATTTTTCTGATTTTTTTAGTCTTTATCTTTTAAATTTAAACCCATTTAATATATATTAAATTATTTAAAAATCATAATAAATCAAATAAAATTGTTTTAATATAAATAAAATTATTTATAAATTAAAGTTTACCGAATTTCGTCTAAAAACCCAACTTTTTCATATTCGAAATGTTTCGTAAAGAAAAACCCGTTAATATTAGTATTCTTTTCGCTAAACTTTATAAAACACAAAAAAACTATAAAAATCATATCACTAAAATCCAGGCTTCATAAACGTGATAGAATTCTCATATTTAGTCATAAGTAACCAGCTGAAACAACATTTAAATAATATTATATTATGATTTCTTTTTGTCATACCTTAAAAATAAATTTACAATTCGCTAACTTTATTTCGATAAACTTTATAATTTGTTAAACCATGCCTAGCAAATACCATATTTCTCATATTTACGTAAAGATATTAATCAACTAATATTAAAATATTATTAAACCGTTAAAAACATAAAATATTATTAAAATATTCAAATGCCTTAAAATATTTAAAAATTAAAATAAAACATTATATATTTCAAAAAAATTATACAATAATTAACTTTATTAATCCTGATAGTTTGATCTTTAAATATTTGTATTTATTTTATAGTTTGAGAAATTCACTTGTTTTGGATTCTTTAAAGTACTTTCGGTTGCTTCGGCTTCATTATTGTGCTTTCGGCTTTTATTACAAGTTTGTCTTTGATTTCGAGGTGAGTTCTTCATAACCCCATTTTTTAACGCTTTATAATGTTTTGGGGTGTAGCACGTCACAAGTTTTTCTTTCGTTAGTTATGCGCTTGTTTACAAACCGATTCACTTATATCGTACATGTTAATATTATTCGTGCATATTGTTTATGATTACACGTGAACTTGCTTGCAACGTGTTTATTATTTTAATGGTGGAAGTACGCAAACACATACACATAGTGGGAGGGTCCGACGGGACGTACCCGCGCCGGCTAATGTTACGACTTCGGTTGTTTATGTAAGGTGGTTCTCATTTCCCCGACTTCAACGGCTTCGGCTAAATGGACGGGAGGACGACACTATTTGATTTCATTTACTTTACCCTTGAATATTTATTGCATGACGATTGTTGAATCGCGAGTTTTATATATATATGTACAAGCAAAAACTTATGAAAACTCACCAACATGTGTTGTTGACAAAATATATTATTTTCACATGCTGCAGGTTGATACGATGAAGTGTCAGGACAAGAAAACTAATTATGCCTTAGGATTATTTCAATGAATAATATTTGCTTCATTTAGATTTAATGTTATTTGTTTTATTATCAGACTATTTGTGTACTTGCGAAGTTATGGAATATAAATAAATATATTGACACTATTAATAGTGTTACGAGCTTATAAGTGATCTGTACGTTGCATCCGGGCGTATTCCGCTTAAAGCCAGGGCGTTACAGTAAGCAATTGAAAAGAAAATATAAAAATATAAAAATTGGTAAATTCATGTGACGAGAAGTTAATAAATTAATTGAGAGTTTGGACCTGGAAACGAGTGACGTGAGAGAAGATTAGATAAAATGGATACTCCGTGAATCGGATGCTTTCTCAATCTCACTCCTACTCCTATTCGGTAACAAAACGGCGCCATGACGTCATCTTCCTTCCTTATCCCTTTATACTGGCTGTCCCTCACTACACCTTTTTCCTCTATGTTCGTTATACTAATATTTTACAACAAATTAATATCAAGCAAGAAGCGTGACCGATATTTCATTTTGCAAAATGTAATGGTTTTAAAAAATGTAGCACGTCACCTCAAAGAAGTGACGTATCACAGTACATAATCAACGTATCATAACAACAATAAATAAAATCTAAGGTTTACAAATATAACATATATAATAAAGGGTGGTGACAATCCTAGCATATTAGCAGGTTAAATTGTGGAAACATATTTATTCGTATCAAAGATATTAGCTCTAACTAAGACATATTTAATATCATGTAACATGTGCATAGAGTCAGTTCAATAATGTTGAAGGCCTAAATCAAAATGAGATTTTATGTCCTTTTCTAAACCCTCATGTTAAAAAAAGTGTTGATAGCCGGTCTCGAACTTGTGACCTACCCCTAAGCAACACAAAGGCTATCTAGAACAATAGTTATTTTTGTTTATATATATATATATAGGCTAAGTATAAAATAAAAACCCACTTGAGTTGTGAAAACTCTAGAAACCTATTCTCAACCACATGTTTTTAATTAATATTTACATATTGTGGTCCACAATTAAAGTGAATAAAAAATGTAAATATAAATATAACTTTTTCTCTCTCCTGAAAACATATATAAAAATTTGTAAAAAAATGTTAAAAAATAGCAAAACATTTTTTTGATGTTTTGTATTAAATGTTACAACATATATTACATGTAACAAAAAAAAACGATGTTACATAGGGTTTTCGCGGGTTTTCACAACTCAAATGGGTTTTTTATTTTAACCTTACCATATATATATATATATATATATATATATATATATATATATATAATGGTTCTTTGTTTTAAATACTTTAGAGGCCTTAAGCCTAAAGCTCTGTCTTTATTTCGCTGGCCCAGAGGCCGTACCTGTCTGAACATGATATGTGTAACTTATTTTATTTAAACAGGCTATCATACTGTAAAATGTTTGTCGGATTGTAAATAGGATGCAAAATAGTTGTAAACTAGTCTAAAAACATTGGTGGCTTGACCTTTCAATGTTTATTTTTATTCTAATTTATTAAAAAGATTAACCCGAACATAACTTGTTTATTATATATATGATATACGAAAATCCAAAGCCCGATTATCTTTATACCTTCTTCCTTTCGTGTTCATAACTATCAACCCTAGTTACAATCTAATATTCTATCACTTATCATTCTATGAGAAACCAGGATCCGCGAGAGGGTGGGGGGATTATTGATATCATGGGTATTATTCAAATGCAAAATAACATACGTATGATACATTCTTTTAATGGAATGAGCCTCAGTGCACTATCTATTGTGATATCTACTCTAGTTATGGATTTAAATGCCAAAGGCAAGACGATTCTTCTAAGTAGGACGCCTTATCTGAAGATACTTGCACTGTTCGCCTCATGACGTATAGGAGATGACATTTACTATACCTCATTTGTTTCCTTGCTTACATGTTGTGTTTGATTGCTTACATTTGTTTGCTCATGCTTGAGCTTGTTTAGATTGTTAGTCTATCGATGTTTCCTCTTGTTTTTCGTGTTAAATTACATGTGTATATATGATGATCAATACACGAATTGGCCTTGTCATGTTAGTTACTTTAATTTACACAAAGTTACATTAGATCATAACAAGTCATGTGTGATTTTAAATTACATTTTCAAATAATCAGATCCATATAATACCAAATAACTTTGGTACTAAATTACGTACATTTACATATACTGTAGATGGGTAAGGTTAAAATGAAAACCCACTTGAGTTGTGAAAACCCGCGAAAACCCTATGTAACATCGTTTTTTTTGTTACATGTAATATATGTTGTAACATTTAATACAAAACATCGAAACATAAAAAAAATGTTTTGCTATTTTTTAACATTTTTTTACTAATTTTTATATATGTTTTCAGGAGAGAGAAAAAGTTATATTTATATTTATATTTTTTATTTACTTTAATTGTGGACCACAAGATTTAAACATTAATTAAAAACATGTGGTTGAGAATGAGTTTCTAGAGTTTTCACAATTCAAGTGGGTTTTCATTTTATACTTAGCCTACCGTAGATTGTCTTACTATCAGTCTCAATATCCTCATAGTGTGGGTACTTGTGCACCACTGGTTCCAATCTCCACCAAATTACAATCAAGAATATGTGAAAAGATATGACATATGAAGTATATTCCAATCTCTTTTTTGCCTAATGAGCTTGTTAACAAATGGTCATTTTAGAATTAGAAGAAGCATATAAACCTTTATTCGGCACATTCAAATCCGAGCCGCCCATCCCATCATTAGTCGACCATCAGTTCCCAACAATATTGGAATCGTGACATAAATGTACTCCATAGGTTCTGGTGTGTTAATATCTTTTGAGCACACACGAAACCATATACATATGTGGAAACCAATTTTTCATAGTCTGGACACACATGTAGCAGTATGGAATAAAATCAACGAGCCAATACAAACACATTTTTGGCACATTTGATTCAAAGACCACCTATTCCAACAAACCATTTACCACCAATATAACAGAGAGGTTCGTACAATACATGTGAAAACCATGAAATTTTAAAGAGACGGAGGAAATCATTGGCGCCATCCGTGCATAAAGCTAGAACTACATCTTTCTCCAGTTTTTCAAAACTTCCAAGATGACTAGAGAAATTCCGGTAAACACAACCCCAGCCACTGGGGTAAACACCGGCAACACAATGTTTACAAACACTACCCCAGCCACCCAAGCTGGGGCAAGTGAAGTACATTTTACGAACACTACCCCAGTCACTCATGTAGGGGCAAGTGGAGTAAATATTCCACTGGGATTCACTGATGCCCAGCTGGAAAAACGAACTCGAGCCCCTCGCCAAACACTTGATCAAGTGAAGGCATGGGCCGAGGCACGTCAAAGAGAATTTCAGGCTGAGTTGGACGAACGCTTGCGTTCAGCCCAACAAGCTGAGGAATTCGGTAGTACTCGCCAACACCTCAACATGAGTAGTGAGTACGAGTACTCAGACGCCGAGAGGGAAGACTCCGACACCGACGCGAACCCTCGCCATAGGGCGAAAGGGAAGCGTAAGGAAACGGATCCCCAGCCAAAAAGGAATTTTGGGGAAGCATTCCAACCAGTCACGGAAAAAAGCTCGCGTGACTTCTCCAAGGCCTTTAGACCTACTGCCACAAACGCAGGAAGGTCAAAATTTGCAAGGGACATTGCAGAAGCAATCGCCCCGAGGAGTGCCAAACAAATGTCCAATATTGGCACATACGATGGTATATCCGAACCAGATGACCATCTGAACAGGTTCATTGCGGGGGCAACCGTCAGTAACTGGACGGAACCCACGTGGTGCTACATGTTCCAGATGACTCTGGTAGGAGCAGCCAGAGCATGGTTCGACCGTTTACCGGTCCACCACATTTATGACTGGGCAGACTTCCAGAACAAGTTCAGTCAACAGTTTAGTCAACAGAGGAAGCACACTGAGGAGCAGTGGACGATCCTCAACTGTGTGAGAGAAGAGGATGAATCCTTACTGGACTTCATCACCCGCTTCAACTCCAAGAAGCTGAGTCTGGGCAACATCAGTGAAGACCTCGTTCGCGCCGCTTTCATTCAGGGCGCTGAATACCCAGAACTCATCCGCACTCTGACGGGTAAAGACGGCATGCCATCCACGTGGGATGCCATAATGACGGCAGCCAAGCGCTTTGCCGAAACGGAGAAACAGCTGGGAAGAGATCTCCCCCAGAATACAAACCTCTACACGCAGAGGACAAGGGAGAACAATGTGAGAACCGCCCGGCTAAACAAAAAGAGGCGGCAAGGTATTTGGCAGTCAAGGATAAACTTTGACACCCCCTCAAGCTCTCGCCCTCTGGTTGGCGGAAGGGACAACACGCACCCTTCGAACCGGAAAAAACCGTTGGACGCCACTCACCAAGAGCGTCACGGAGATATTTGCCACGGAAAAACTGCCATGGCCAAAAGCCCCAGCGATCCGACAGAAACCCAATGCGGATCAAAGCAAGTCTTGTGACTTCCATGGGACAAAGGGCCATAGCACTGAGGAGTGCACATCCTTGAGGGACATCGTCGAGACATTCGTCAAGGATGGGAGGCTCGCACACCTCGTGGCATCTATCAAGAAGGGAGGAAGGAACGACAACAGGTACAGGGGTAACGGACGAAAGCCCGTCGACATTAGCATCAACATGGTCCATGGTAAGGTCAGAGGAAGAAAGAGACCGATAACCGAACCATGCGCATGGAAGGAAGCAGAAGTGCGCTTCCCGCGAGTGCCGGGAGGCCCAAACAAAGAAGGCCCCATTGTCATTAAAAGCCAGCTGGGGCACTACATCACCTCCCGCACCCTCGTTGACAATGGCGCATCGTCGACAGTGATGTACAGGCAGTTCTTCGACAAGCTCGACGATGAAGACAAGGAACGCCTGGAGACGGTCTACGCTTCAATGGAAGGGTTTGACGGCAGCATGAACACTCCCTTGGGCATCCTATCTTTCCCCGTCACTCTCACCGATGGGAATTATTCACGCACGGAGGATGTGGATTTTGTTGTAATGAAAAAACCACATCATACGTATGACATCCTATTCGGGAGAGACGGGATGGCAAGATTCAACGCCGTGGTATCCTCAGTCCACGGCATGATGGGATGGCCAACAACTGAAGGCGTAGCGATGATCACGGGCATTCCCCAGGTATGCATCGCATCTGTCTCCTCTAAACCCAAACCGAAGATGGCCAAACAAACCATCACTGAACCTGAACAGTGGGCATTCAATGGGAAATATCCCGATCAGGCCGTTACCATTGGCCCGACAATTGTTGATCCAACACGCACCTTACTCAAGCGCTTACTGCAGCGAAACGCAGACATCTTCGCGTGGACACCAGCCGACATGACTGGTGTACCCCGGGGTAAGGCAGAGCATAAGCTCAAATGCGATCCGGCCGTTACGCCGATCGTACAAAAGCGCAGAGTAATGGGGCCCGAGCAAACCAACGCGTGCAGAACCCAAGTCAAGGAACTCCTTGATGCGGGCATCGTGCGCGTTAGCAAATATCAAACGTGGGTTGCAAATCCCGTAATGGTACCGAAGAATAACAAACAATGGCGCATGTGCATAGATTTCAAAGATTTGAATAAAGCATGCCCCAAAGATTGTTATCCGTTGCCAGAAATTGATCTCAAGGTGGATTCGGTGGCACCATTTCGCCTTAAATGCTTCTTGGATGCGTATAAGGGGTACCATCAAATCCACATGGCTGTAGATGACCAGGACAAAACCGCCTTTCGGACGCCCGATGGCACATTTTGTTATAAAATGATGCCATTCGGACTTAAGAACGCGGGATCCACGTACCAACGACTAATGGACAAAGAGTTTCACGCCCAAATTGGGAGAAACTTGGAAGTCTATATGGATGATTTGGTCATCAAAAGCCCCGAGCCAGAGGCGATGTTGAAAGACATTGAGGAAACTTTCAACACACTCAGAAAGATAAACATGAAGCTCAACCCGAGCAAGTGTTCATTTGGGGTGGAAGAAGGGAAGTTCTTGGGAGTCATTATTACTAAAGATGGCTTCAGAGCGAACCCTGAAAAGGTCGAAGCCATTGTCAAAATGGAATCACCTACCACCATAAAACAGGCTCAAACACTGAATGGACGACTAGTCGCGCTTAACCGCTTTTTGGCAAACCATGCGGATAGGTCGTTCCCATTTGTGTCAACGCTAAGAAATTGTTTAAAGAAAACGCACTTCCGCTGGACACCAGAAGCGGAAGCAGCTTTTCAGG
Source organism: Bidens hawaiensis (assembly GCF_021521415.1). NCBI lineage: Eukaryota > Viridiplantae > Streptophyta > Magnoliopsida > Asterales > Asteraceae > Bidens > Bidens hawaiensis. The sequence goes on from NW_027502067.1 coordinate 13,513, forward strand.
AGATTCGATCACGCCTGATCGAACTCCCAACACTCACAGCACCACAAGCGGGGGAGGAGTTAATCCTATACCTCTCCGCAACAGATAGAGCAACCGGGGCAGTCCTGCTTGTAGAACGAAAAGGCATCCAGATGCCAATCTATTATGTTAGCCGCGTGCTGGCAGACGCGGAAACCCGGTACTCTACCCTGGAAAAACTGGTCTTGGCACTTATTCACGCTTCACGCAGGTTGAGACGATATTTCCAGGGTCACCCAATCACTATTCTCACCAACTTCAAACTCTCAAATGTTCTAGGCAAACCCGAGTTATCGGGACGTCTAGCCAAGTGGGCAATTGAATTGGGAGAATATGCGATTCAATACAAGCCGAGACCAGCCATTAAAGGCCAGGTCCTGGCTGATTTTATTGCAGAAGTCCCCGCTTCACGGGAGAAAGAGTGCCAGGAGGAGGTTCAACCCTCCCCAGCACACGAAATCAATGAGGTCTGGCGACTCTACACTGATGGAGCAGCTAGTAACGAGGGTTCAGGCGCAGGGTTAAAATTAACAAATCCAGCAGGCCAGGAATATACTTATGCTATTCGGCTGGATTTTCCAAGTACGAATAACGAGGCTGAATATGAAGCATTCCTGGCCGGATTGAGGATTGCGCGTAAAATGGGTGTAAAAAATTTGGAAGCCCATGTAGATTCCATGCTAGTGGCAAACCAAATAAACGGGACGTACACGGCTGTGAACGACACAATGGCCCTGTACCTTGCCCAGGCCAAAGCCATCATGCGCGATTTTAATGATTGTAAAGTGATACACGTCAAGCGCAGCGAAAACAAATCTGCGGATGCGTTAAGCAAGCTTGCATCACTGGCCTTCACCCACTTGGGAAAGGACATCCGCGTGGAACTCCTCGAAACACCATCAGTCCCGCACAAGGAAATTTGTGTCATCCAAACCGGTACAGAAACATGGATGACCCCAATAATAAAATACCTTGAAGCAGGAACGTTACCAGAGTCGAAGTCACAGGCAAGAAAACTACGCTGTAAAGCACTGAATTATCAGCTGGTCAATGACATCCTTTACAGACGTAACTTTCTTGGCCCATTGTTAAGATGCGTGGACAACCAAGATGCCGACTACCTCCTAAGGGAGGTTCACGAAGGCATCTGTGGAGTACACGCAGGCCCCCGCGCTGTGGTAGCCAAGCTAAACAACGCGGGATACTTCTGGCCGGGGATGCATATGGACGCGTTGGCATACATCAGAAAATGCAGATCTTGCCAGCTTTACGCACCCAACACGCATCGCCCGAAAAATGAACTTGTTCCTGTCACTTCCTCGTGGCCATTTCAGAAGTGGGCCATTGACGTGACAGGCCCATTTCCTACAGCAGCTGGGAATGTTCAGTTCCTAGTGGTAGCCATTGACTACTTCACCAAATGGATAGAAGCGAAACCTTTAGCCCAAACAACCGCAAAGCATATCAAAAAATTTATTTGGGAATTTATTATTTGTCGTTTTGGACTTCCACAGAATTTGGTAAGCGATAATGGCACCAACTTTGCTGACAAGAAGCTACAGCAGTGGCTGAAAGAACTTCAAATCACCCACACCTTTACCTCAGTGGCACACCCGCAAGGTAACGGTGAGGTGGAAAGAGCAAATAAGAGCATCGTCGAAGGCATAAAGAGAAGACTCTTGGAACATAGATCCGGTTGGGTGGACGAGCTTCCACACGTCCTTTGGGCAAACAGAACGCTGAAGAAGACCAGTACGGGAGAAACCCCGTTCAGTCTCACTTATGGCACTGAAGCCATGATCCCAGTCGAAATCGGTTTACCCTCACCAAGGGTCTTAATCCAACCAGAAGACAATGATGCGGAAAGACGGTTAGACCTTATGCTAACCGAAGAGCGCAGAGACTTAGCCGCCGTGCGTGAAGAAAACTACAAACGACAAATGCAAAAATACTACAACACGCGGGTAAAACTCTGCAATTTCAATGAAGGAGACTACATACTGCGTAACAACGAGGCTTCGAACCAACAACGCCCAGGAAAGTTGGCCCCGATTTGGGAAGGGCCATACGTTATCAAAGAAGTTCTGGGAAAGGGCGCATACCGGCTCGAAAGGCTCGATGGCACTCCCATCCCTAGAACATGGAATGGAGCTCAATTACGCAAATGTTATATGTAGATCAATTCCAACTTGTAAAGAAAAGGCCTAGAGCCACTTCTAATGGAAATGATTCTCCTTTCATGATGTATTGATAGCTTGTAACCTATGAACTTCCCTTACGGGAAGAAGTAGTTGCGTGTGGAAGGCGGCAATACCCGCATAAACACAACGCCAAAATGTTTTTTTTTAAGGAAAACCTACACGCAGGTCAGATGTAGGTAAAGTTTAGCCATCCTTGTAAGTGCAAGTGACGGTCTTACCCGCACAATCACAAACAAGGTAGCCAAACTTAACTTACCATCTACCACGTTAAAAGGTTAACTTATGAACACTTAAAAAAGGATAAGAAAAACCTACACGCAGGTCAGATATAGGTCTAAAGTTAAAGCCATCCTACTAAGTGCAAGTGACGGTTGCACCCGCACAATCACGAAAGAGGAAGCGAAAACTTTAGTCCATTATCAACCACGTTCAAAGGTTTAACTTAATGCCTTAGAAATTTCGAAAAGGAAAACCTACACGCAGGTCAGATAGAGGGTAAAGATTAGCCATCCTACCAAGTGCAAGTGACGGTTTTACCCGCACAATCACGAAGGAGGAGGCGAAACTTTAACCCATCATCAACCACGTTCAAAGGTCCTTATTCTAAACACTTGGAAAATTGCTAATTCAAACTAAGTATGCAAGTCATAAGTTTATAAAGCAAGGAACCCAAGGAAGGAAATAACAATCTTATACGCAAAAAGATTAATATTTCACAATCTATTACAAGAATGGCTGGGTAACTACCCGCCTAAAAGAAATCTATACAAAGCCAAATCTATCCTAGCAGTGGGAAAAGATCTTCAGGATCAGGCTTCAGGGCCACCTCCGCTTGGACCAGCACCGTCAGAGCGCGGCTGCCCAAGGAAAGCCTTAAGGATGTTTAGCCCATCATCAGCAGCAGCAGCTTCATTCACCTTCTCCACCACTGGATGCGGGAAGGAAGCGTACTGGTTCACAGCTTGGTCATAAGCAGCTTCAGTATTAACATTGAATAAAGGGAAGTTGGAGGGCGGAAAGCCTCTCTCAGCAAACCCTAGACCAAGCAGGAAGCCAGTCTTCTCCCCATCCTCATGAGAAGCGTTGAGGGCTGCGCTCATCGCATCGTCATAAGAGGTCTCTGAAAGGACCCGACGCACAACCTACAAAAGAATACAAATTAGAACATTTTCTAATTACGAGCGGAAAGCGTAAAGAAAAAGATAAAGATACCTGAGGCAACGCTTCTCGAAGCAGCCATTGGAGGGTAGCTTGACTTTCTTTGTAAGCACGTTCGGCTCCGCTTTTATCAAGGTTGGCAAGTTGAACTTCCTTGGCGGCAGCCTCTTCGACGCTTTTAAGTTTCCTTTCAGTACGGTCAAGCACCCCCCTCTGGTCAAGGATCTCCTGCAGCTTCTTGGCATCTTCCATTGCCAAGGCGTCATGAGCATGCTGAAGAGCCTTTAATTTGCATTTAAGCTGCTCATTCTCTTCGCGAAGCGGCTCAGCAACAGCTTCAGCCTTGGCAGCCCTCTCAGTTGAGTTTCGCGCAGTCTCCTTAGCCAGCCGAAGCTGTTCATTCACAGCTTGGGCAGCCTTGGAGCGGGCCTCGAGTCGCGCCTGGACTTCAACCTCGAGGGCCTTGAATGCTCTCTCCTTCTCGGCGGCAGCAGCGGCCAACTGCCGGTTCTCCTCCCGCAGAGCCCGCGTCTCAGATATTTCTTTGGCGCGAGCTGCTTTTAACTTGTCGTTTTCACGACAAAGCAGCTCGACGCGGGGCTGCATCCGGGCTTGGAGAACCCGAAGCTCATTGGTTAGCCTACCCTCCTGGTAGCTAGCCATGGCTTCCCCCAACGCACCATGAGGAGCAGCATGGCGAGCCCAATCCACGCACTCCACAGGGGTGCGAAGGGTTGTTCCTCGGCGTATGTTCCATCTTGGAACATACACTTCATTGGAATCCGATACTGCAAAAGAAACAAAGACAGTTAGGGAAAGATGACAAAAATATACAAAGGAAAAAGAACCCTACGTACCTGTAGGGTCAATAACAGGCCGATAGCCGCCAAACCCATCACCTGAACCTAAAGGAAATCCATCCAGCAGGTCAGGCAGACGGGAAGGTGGCATAGATCGGCGGGAAGCCCGGCGCGTACCTGATGGTCCGGCCGTCGGTGCCGGTGGCGCAGGTATAGTGGCAGCCGCTGTGGTAGCCATTGTTGGCGCCACCTCCTCAGCAACAGTAACCGCCGGCTCCGTGAAAGATGCTGTAAAAATTGCACTCACGGCCGGCGGAGACACCTTCTCAGCTGGAACAGCCTCAGGAAGGCTGGAACCAGCGGAGGCAGGCGCAGACGCCTGGGTCGACGCCTCGGGAAGGCTGACCAAGCCTACCGTCATTGGCGGGGGAATACTTGCTCCAACTCCACCCTGGAATGCGTCAACATCCGCACCTGCACAAGCAAATGTGTTGAATTTATTTGAAACAACAAATCTAGACAAGAATTATGGGGGTACTTACGGGGTTTCTTGAGCTTGAACATACGAACGAGTGGGGGCGAACCCGATGGAGCCGGCCTCTTGACACCGGTAACCGTCGTCGTCGCTGCCTCCCCGGAGGTATCACCTACAGCCTCCGGAGCGGTGGTCTCCTCACCACCGGGCTTCCCCGCCACCTCTGCATTATCTGACTCCGAGTCAGATAGGACTACCGGGTCGGCCGTAGAGGCCACCTTCTCCTTGCCTTTCCCGACGGCAGCCTTTTTCTTCCGCACCAGTGGAGGACCTTCTGCGGATTCCTCAGAAGAAGAAATGTCAACTCCAGCAGCAGGCACAGCATTGAGAGGTTCAGGATAGAAGATAGGCTTACCTGGCCGTCGGTGGCTCAGGATCTCTTGGCCTGGCGGGTAAACCTCCACGAACCGACCCGCGGTCTGCTCTAAGATGGGCAACTCGTTCTCGTCCAGAGCACGAGTACCCATCCGCGCAGGACCATCTTCCTCCCGCGGATTCAGGAGCGACTGAAGATCGTTACCCTCTGAAATCAACAAGAAAGTTAGAAAAAATCATAGTCAGCAAAAAGAAACAAGACATACCATAAGGGACAGAGTTCGAACCATATTCGAGGACGATCGGAACCTTATCCGCATTCGCCGCCTTCCACACCCGGCTCATCCCCAGCATCACCATCGCCGACTCCGGAAAACGGAAAACCGGGGACTGGACCCGGGATATCTTCGAGAACCATTCCGCCTCCTCATAATTGAGGGCGGGAAGGTTCGGAAGCGCCTGACCATTCTTGAACTTCATAGCGATGGGGATGGCGCGAGCGGATATGAAGAAGAACTCTCTCCTCCATGAGCGAAGACTCCGCTCGGTGGTACAAATCTTTAAACCCTTGATACGGGTTGTAAGAGTGTACCACCCTTGGATGCACCTCCATGTATAGAAGGTCATCAGGCGGTCAACGAGGGGCTCAAGGCCCAGTATCCGGCACACCCACTCAAAGTGCCGGACCTTGGCAATGGCCATGGGGTGCACCTCTGTCAGGTGCACACCGTGCCTCTCTAGGACACGGTACACAAACTTTGTCAACGGAAACCTAAGGTTCCCGTAGACAAAGAATGCAGCATAAACCCCGATCTTGCCACTAGGGGCATCGTACACAGTATGGTGGGGCTCAGGAAACTCAGGCTCGAGAGACTCGAGCATGAACTTCCTGACGATATACTGGTACAGCTCGACAGGAAGAGAACACTGGCATTCGCCAGCAGTCTTCTGATCATCAGCATCGTGAGAAGACATGGTGGAAGAAAGAAGAGATTTCAGAGTAATGCTTTACTGAAAAGAGAAATTCGCCGGAAATTACTGGAGAAGAAGAGATGAAAGTGGAAAGTGTGAATTGCAAATAACCCTCTCCCCCTTTATATAGTAATCGCAATTAATGCGATGAAATTAATACGGAAGAGAGAGAAGTCAAAGGTGCAATGAAACTATGACACGTGGCAAAGGCAAGCTGGCAACAGCTGTCAAAAGGACGTGTGCCAGAGATTTCGCGGCTACGCGCCCGGAATCCCGTGCCCACGCGCCTGAAAAAGCAACTGGAATGACCACATAATGTCATGTCGCCATAACTTCTGGCACGTCCTGACACAGTCAGAAGAAACCGTCGCACGACGTTTGAGGTATTGGGTTGTTATCCATCCACCAACTCTTCAAATTTCAAAATTTAAAAAATTTGAAGACTAAGGTTCAAAAAAGTAAGCGGGAAAATACCCCTTACCTTGGCAAACAAGTAACCATAAGCCGGGTGTGGGTACAGTGTAAAGGCAAAACCCTTCACATACCTAACACCCGCAGGGAATTGAAGCCAAAATATTTGGCAACCAAGTAACCATAAGACGGGTGCGGGTACAGTGTAAAGGCAAAACCCTTCACATACCTAGCACCCGCAGGGAATGGACGCCAGGAATACCTTGGAAGTAAAGTAACCATAAGACGGATGCAGGTACAGTGTAAAGGCAAAACCCTTCACATACCTAGCACCCGCTGAGAATTGAAACCAGGAAGGATCTTCTGGGCAATGCTTGTGAAAACGGAAATAATATCCCCGCATAGCGGGAACATCGAGTACTACGTTGTTTGAGGCTCCAAGATGGAATTGGTGGTTTAAACATAATTGATCACTATGTTCAAAAAACTACCAGAACCACAGGGAGAATCCGCACAACTAAGACTCAATGCTCCTGACTTGCGAGGAGGTTACAGACCTACCCGCATCATACCCAAAGACCAAGCAGGAAACTCGGGAATTTCTGCAAGTGACAAGGACTTCCGCGGGAAGAACCCCCATGGAAAACCTTACAAAAACCCCTTTTCAAAACCCTTTGCTTAAGTCCAAAAGTTCACCTCACTTTATTAGACATTCGTGAAAAGAACATTGGACTGGGGGGACTTGAAGAGGTAGGTCCCAGCAGGGCTCAGTTGGTCCCGCATGACTCACCTTGAACAGGGATGTCTGCGCAAAGACCATCTACTCCCGCAGGACCCACCATGCTCAGAGAAGCCTACGCGCAGTATGCAAGCTGCATACGCAGGGAAAAGCCTCCCAATGGTAAAGTAACCCGCCTGTTCCCGCAGTTGCGGATACAAGCCATCAGGGAAGGCTACCCGCACAGCATAGCTACACGCATAAGGCTTAACACTTACAAATATTCAGTGTCACCTGAAAGAATGAGCAGAGGCGGGAGGGGGAAAACTCCCGCCAAAATGGGCCAGTCTGTATGATGGAGGATCTTTTGCGTGATACCTGACGAGGTAAAGACAAAAGATCTGACCAAGAATGCGACAGCTCACTGACAGCAGCGTGGCAGACAGCACGCCACAGCACTGTGACCAATAGCCGCCGCCTGCCCACCAACTCCTGCCAGACCACGTGCCTAGCCTGCAGTTGGTAGAAGACGAAGAGTGCACGGCACGCCTGCTCTGTGTCAGCCGCTACCTATCCACCACTCACAGGTAGGGCACGTGCATAGGTTACAGTTGGTAGCGTGTTGGGCCGGCTAAACCCCTTGGAAACCCACCTTCGGCTATAAAAGACAGCAAATGGTATTATCATTTCATCATCTACTGTCTCGTATAACTTACTTGATAATTGCTCTAATAGTATTCATATACTTTTATATTTAAAGAGCAATATAGACTGATTCTCACGCCGGAGGGTGGTCACAAGGAGGAACCCCCCCCCCCCCTTCTCAGTGACGAGCTTACGGTGTCTGTTTTGCAGGTTCCTTGAAGTACAACTTACTCTGCTGGACCTAACCTTCGTGGGAAACATTACTTAGCCCCCAGATTACCCATAATCTGCCCGGGGTCACTTAGTGTTTCTTCAACTTGTGT
>NW_027502068.1:0-69287 GCF_021521415.1 Bidens hawaiensis
ATAACATAAAATTTATGAATTGGGCCTCCCATAAGTGTTTCATGACATTTTATTCCAATTAATTAACGAATTATCATGATAAGGGACTTGGATCGCCCTATGAGCACTCTATGGCATTTTAAATGGTTCAACTAAATAATGAATTAACGAAATCAAATACGAGTAGTTGAAGCATTTCGTGAACTACCACGGATGATAATGCTCCAACAAAACTTCATAATCAAAACGAATTGAGAAAATGGATGGCTAGAGTGTCCATGGTTTGCCATGGGTTTTCACCCGATTAAACATTTTAAAATAATAATATATAATAATTAGAATTTCCGAATTTAACCACGAAATCACCATGAATTCGGTTTGATAATTTAGGGAATGTAACTGTCACATTGGTTACGTTGACCATTTAAAGTCCGGATGGTATGACGTATGCTCCGCTTTGGCCTATTGGTTTGAATACTATGTTTTAGATCCTCCAAGAAAGGAATATCATCTTTCCTTTGATTCTCGGAATCTTTATGGCAAGGCCCGACTTATAGTATTCTCCCCCTTCCAGTTACTACAAGAACTTGTCTTACCCCTTTGCCTTTAGAAGAAGTAAAAATAAAAATCATGCCCGTAATTAAATCAAATAAAAAGAAATCTAGTGTTTTTATATAAAATTCAAGAGAGAAAATATTTTGAGAGTGAGGCGTAGCCTCAAAGTTTGTGTGTGCGTGTAGATGATTAAATAATTTACAAATAAAACCAAACCAATTAATGTAAAAACAACTTGTCTTTTTATTTATAACCTAAAGCCCATTCTATGCGATCTTCAACCTTCATTTCAAACCATATAATTACCTGCAATATGCGTATAAATGTAAAAATAAATGTAAAAAGTGGTGATTGTATGGAAATATGAGGAAATTGAACGGTGTTGTTATGCACCTAAACTTACACGCAAAACCGTCAAACGGCGTAGTTTTAGTTAAAAACAATTAAAAATTTAATTAACTTTTATTATTTATTCCTTGTTTAACCTAGTTAGATCCATGACATTTGTAATGTATCGACACCAAACAATCAGCTGCCGTGCCATAGAACTAATATTGTAAATGAAAAAAACTAAAACTTTAATTATCATATAATTAAATATCGAATATGTGAGAACCCCACGTAATGCATTTTCTTTTTTGTTTTTTATATTGATTTGGGAATTTTCATTTGTTTCTATGTTTTGATTTCGAAAATTAAGAAGCAGATGTTAAATATGGAGAAATTAACAATAAAATAGAATAAAAATAAGTTTTAATTGGATTTCATAAAGTGCTAATTCGATTTCCGGTAAAAGAAAATTTCAATAAAGATATTTTTCATCTCTATATGATTAATCCATTCCTAATGAAGAAGTAAGTGTATACATGATCAATAATAGGGATTTAATTAGCGATCTAGGTTTAATGGAGACAAAATAGGTAAATTAAAAGATTGAATGTATTTCTTAGTTAGATTTATTCCAAACTACGTTATTTTGATGGTTTTGTGTGTTGATGTACGAAAATATATGTAATAAAACGCGGTTCGCAACTAAGCTTTAAAACCAAGCAACCTAACCTAGTTTACACAATCGGCAAATTTAACGGTCGTGCGTAGCAAAGAGTGAGGAAGTCCGGATATCGAACTCAAAGATACGTGAGGTACCTCAGACACTAAACCCTAACTAAGCACTGCCTTATAAAAATATTTAACTTTGATTTTATTATTTTAATTAATTTAAACTAATTTAACTAACTTACTTAACTTAACGAAACTAACGAGAAAACTTAACGGCACTAACGGAGCCCTCAGATATGATGAAAGGGAACCACCTATGTAAGGAATCTTAATGACTATCAACGACGCTCGGGTGACACAAACACATGAAACTGGGTTCTAAAGATGATCTAACAAGATAATGATAAGGGAAAAATAAGTCCCTACGGTCAGATTTACTAAAGACCCCTAAAAATGTTCAGAAAGAAGGATAAAACACGGTTGATTTTCTAAGTACCCTAAATCACAATCTCCTCTAAGGCTCGTAATCCTAACAAACCTAGGGAATAATTCATGTAAAGATAAAATTACACGGGGTTTAATTAATATAATTCAGCTAACTAAATCGATTAGACCAAAGAGGTAAACCAACTCCTAATATCTTGGTCCAACTAAAAGGAGATGAACTACTGAGATAAACAACCTTAAGCAATCAAACCTTATGGTAACGTCTACCACAAACAACCGAAAACACAAAGTAATTAGTCTAACATGCAATCCTAAACCAAACCCAAAACTAGTTCATGCAAAGATAAAATTACATGAGGTTTAATTAATATAATGTTGAACAAACTAAGTGGTATTAATAGAATAAAATCATAATAATATGAACTTGACAATAGGAAATCAATCATATGTTCGTTAATCAACCCAAAAAAATCGTCAACACATCGCCAATCAACCAAACTAGGTAGTTCAAATAGGTTTAGCAACTCATACTAATTATAAGCCAATGTCTAAAACTCAAACCCAAACAATAAACGAACCCATTAGCGCTCCAAAGCGTTGTCTTCTGCCCTTTTGCAGCTGTTAAAAAAAACCTTCTGCCTTTGTTCGATCCCCCTATTCACGGCAGCCTCCAACTTCAATTTATACTGTCTTCCAAAAACCCTCCCAATTGCCGACAACAAACTCCATTCTAAAACACCTGGGCCCCCTTTTTTTTCCTTTAGTTTTTTACACAGCCACTAAGCCCATATCATAGAACTTTAATTTATATGTGTACATTACAATGCAAACAAACATGCATTATTAGTTTCCAACCTTGATTATATGTAAACTAAACTTTAAGTTCAGAGAATAATATATCAAAGTTGTTTGAAGTTTCAACAAATGCACACCATACATCGTCTCATCACTAGCAACAATAACTATTATATTTCATGACATGAGCATCAACCATTGATAATTATCGTATTAGTTCCCAAAAAATTGACAACAAATATATATATATATATATATATATAGGGGAGAGATTTTTTGAGAACCATGTTGAGTTTTAAGAACTTAAGAACTCAATCATAGGCCACACATTTAATTAAATGAAATGGAATATGTGGTTGAGATTAAATCTGACAAAAAAGTCAAAGTAGGAGAGAGAATAAAGATATAAGTGGTTACACTAACTTTTACGTCCGTTACACATGTGTAAAAAGTCGACTCAGTACGTAAAAAATTATGTAATTTTTTTACGAGTATGTAACATACATATATTACGCATGCGTAAAAAAAAATTCGAAAAAAAAAACCGTTACACTGAGTTCTTTCGAGTTCTTAAAACTCAAATGGTTCTCATTTGAAATCTCCCACATATATATATATACTAGATTTTATCCCCCGTATTACGGGGGTTGTTTACATTATTCGTTTTTAATATTTATTTATGTATATTTGTATTTTAATTTTATTTATTGTAAGAAAGTTAATAATTAATATACTTGAGGTTTGATGATAAAATGGTTTCACAAATAAATGATATGTTATAATAAACAATTTTCTTTATTATAAAATTGTTTCTTAACTATAAATAATATCTTTTTTTTAAATAAAATAGGATATTAAGTTTTAGTATATCCCTATTTTATAGGATTTTCATATCAAATATTTGATGAGATTAATTTTTTAATATAGTGAGATGTTATAACCCGTTTAAGAGCTATCTGGGTTTGCTGAGAGCTTTACCCGTGAATTCGGGTCAAATGCGTGAGAAATCTTTATTTACAAATAAAGCAATCTGGTGGCTTGAAAGAATGGTTGTTTTACATTTTTTGTTTTTTAATATTTATTTTTTGGATTTTAATTTTCTTTATTGTAAGAAATTTAATAATATACTAAGGTTTGATGATAAAATAGACTCATAAATAAATGATATGATATAACCCATTTAAAAGCTATCTGGAGTTTGTGACTCATGACCCGTTTATGCTTTTTACTATAAAATTGTTTATTAATTATAAATAATATCTTTTTCTTTTCAAATTGGATATTAAATTTTTGTATATCCCTATTTTATAGAATTTTCATATCAAATAATTGGTAAGGTTAATTTTTAATTTAATGAGATGTTATAACCCGTTTAAGAGCTATTTGGTTTTGGTAAGACCCATACCCATGAATTTGGGTTAAATCAATGAGAGACCTCCATTTAAAAATTAAGCAATCTGGTGGCTTCCATAAAAAGGGGGAGCGACCACATCGCGACACGTAGGATTTTAGGGTCTTCGTTTATATATATATATATATATATATATATATATATATATATATATATATATATATATATATATATATATGGTAAAGATAACATATAAATAGAAAAAGTGTGCGAAGCGTACGAACTAGAACAAAATTGGAGGCGGTGGTATTTTTGTAAATAAGTGGAAATCATGTTTGTAGTGTAATTTAATTGCTCTATACAGTTTACGAATAGAGTAATTATAGTTTACAAATAGTGTAATTTTATTACTTTGTTTGTAACTATATAGAGTAATTTTAGTAGTCTACTTGTTTCAACTAGAGTAATTATTTTATTAGTAGAGTAATTATTGAATCTGCTTCTTCTTCTTTCTCAAATTGTCTGCTTCAAAAATCTGTAACTACAAATCGATTGGCAAATCACACACTTTCTTGTTTCAATATGCCATAAAAAGTTTCAAATCAACGAAATCGTAAACATATATCTTCTTATTCCTCTCTAACATCATCATAATAATCCGGTCTTGCCGGAGACATAGGGATTTAACTTCCGATTGGAACGATACATCGGCTTTGGTGGTCAACAACCGCCAATTAGATCAAGTATGTTGCAGCAGAAAACGATGGCGATGTTGCCACCAGAGTTAAAGTCTCGCCGGATTTGTCGCAGTTGCAGATACGAGAGAAGTGGTTGGTGTCGGCGGCTAGGAAACGGAGCCTTGGTTGAAGGAAAGGTGGCGGAGGTTGGCGGTGGAATGATTGGAGTCTGGTGATTTTGTGGTGGATGAGGAAGAAGATGGAGATGGGATCTGGTGGTTGACTGAGGAAGAAGATGGAGATGTGGTGTGGTGGTTTTGTTCAGTTTGTATGTTTAGTACGGATTTTTTATTTGTATTTGATCCATCTCCTATATAGGATAACCCTCGCTATATATAATATATATTTGTATATTTGTTCAGTTTATATGTTTAGTACGGATTTTTTATTTGTATTTGATCCATCTCCTATATATGATAACCCTCCCCTATATATATATATATATATATATAGGGGTGGGTTCTAGTGAAAACTCCTTTTAAAGAGAAAACTTAAAAATTCCTATAAACTTCTAAAAAACTATTTTTAACTTTTAAAAAATTTTTTTTTTGAAGTTTCTTTTTTTTTCCCATTATTCTTATATGTTGTTATTGGTTTTTTTTTTAAAAAAAAAACAACCTGTCGGTAACTTCGTAGGTATAATACGCATGTGTAATAATATGCATTGCATATATGCAAAAGTGTTTGTATTGTATAGAATACAACACTATTGCACATATTTGGTACACACCATTATATATATGCAATATAAGACTAATACACACATTGAATACACATTAGTACCTATGTGTAATACAACATTAATGCACATGTGCACCACATCGATTTTTATTTTATTATTATTTTTTTTCATATAATATAACACTACTACACATATACAATACACAAAGATTGAATATATGTAATAAAACACTATTAAACTCAAAAATACATAGTAATACACATGTGTAATACAACGGTATCGCACAGTAATACGTATGTGCATTACAGCGGTTTTTTTTATTTTTTTTATATTTTTCGAGTGAAATATAAGAATAATGGTTAAAACAGAATTTTGAAAATATTTTTTATTTTTTATTAAAAATAATTCTTTAGGAGTTTTTAAATTTTCTCTCTAAAGATGAGTTTTCTCTTGATCATCTCCCTATATATATATAGGGGAGGGTTATCCTAAAAATAAGTAGTTTCCTCGGAAGACTACAAATAAATCATAATCATTGGATCATGTTAATTAATAGTTGAGATTTAAAATTACCAAAAACCGACATAGTTTTCTAGAATTACTCTTTCAACATTATAACCGACATAGTTTCCTAAACTTGTTCTTTCACCATAGATTTTAGTGCAAGATGTCAAAACTATTACTTCTTATCATTTATAGGAAACTCCTTATTTTTATTTGAACAATTTTCTATATATATATAGTTTGTTTGAAGTTTCAATTTTGAGTCTCGATTTTAGTAAAAATACTCTATTTTAGCTCGTTTACTCTTGAGACCATTAAAAAACAAATATGAACTAATCATGAGTATTTTTCAATAAAAACCAACTCAAAACTAATTCAAAGTGTATGAAATATTATTATATTGATATAGATATCATGACTTGCAAACTTAGATGCATAACATCACCGCACTCATTTTCACCTGTTCTAAAACCCAAGGTGTAGTTTTGGATAAGTAGAAAAAAACCTTTTAGAAAACAAAAGTCACAAAGCACAATGTAAGAGTCATTAGTCAATTTCAACACCTTAATCTACAAGTTAACTCCAATTTTCTATTCCAACTTGTATGTTACTCCATGCTTATGTTCAACTCCAAACATCTTTACAAATGTCTTTCTCCACTTGACCCCCCATTTACAAATATTATTATATTGATATAGATATCATGACTTGCAAACTTAGATGCATAACATCACCGCACTCATTTTCACCTGTTCTAAAACCCAAGGTGTAGTTTTGGATAAGTAGAAAAAAACCTTTTAGAAAACAAAAGTCACAAAGCACAATGTAAGAGTCATTAGTCAATTTCAACACCTTAATCTACAAGTTAACTCCAATTTTCTATTCCAACTTGTATGTTACTCCATGCTTATGTTCAACTCCAAACATCTTTACAAATGTCTTTCTCCACTTGACCCCCCATTTACAAATATTATTATATTGATATAGATATCATGACTTGCAAACTTAGATGCATAACATCACCGCACTCATTTTCACCTGTTCTAAAACCCAAGGTGTAGTTTTGGATAAGTAGAAAAAAACCTTTTAGAAAACAAAAGTCACAAAGCACAATGTAAGAGTCATTAGTCAATTTCAACACCTTAATCTACAAGTTAACTCCAATTTTCTATTCCAACTTGTATGTTACTCCATGCTTATGTTCAACTCCAAACATCTTTACAAATGTCTTTCTCCACTTGACCCCCCATTTACAAATATTATTATATTGATATAGATATCATGACTTGCAAACTTAGATGCATAACATCACCGCACTCATTTTCACCTGTTCTAAAACCCAAGGTGTAGTTTTGGATAAGTAGAAAAAAACCTTTTAGAAAACAAAAGTCACAAAGCACAATGTAAGAGTCATTAGTCAATTTCAACACCTTAATCTACAAGTTAACTCCAATTTTCTATTCCAACTTGTATGTTACTCCATGCTTATGTTCAACTCCAAACATCTTTACAAATGTCTTTCTCCACTTGACCTCAATCTAAGCAATCACTCTCCGTTCAACTGCAGTGCAAACCCCCACCCTCCTATTTATTTATGCCCTAATTATATTATAACATTTTTCATCTTTGCTTCTTCAACCCAACAAGCATGTCTGATTTTCACCATTAATCAAGAAACCCATGTCCGAAAGTCAACTCATTTCTTCACAAAAGGTTCAGTTTCTTGATTTTCTTCAATAAAGTTTCCATCTTTACTAGCACCTGGGTCTCTTTGATTTGGGGATATTCCAGGGTTTCATGTAAAAATTGAATCTTTAATCTAATCGAAGCCCTAGATGTCGATTTTCGGCAAGAATTTCAAGAAACATTATTCTGGAAGGGCGTATAATAATGATCGCAAGTGGATAATCCCCTTTTTTGTGAGTTTGGTTGTATGGATTACCCTAATTTCAGCTGCAATTTTTGGGTTTTATTCATCATCATCATCATCATCATTGCCAACATACAACCTTAATTTCGACATGGCCGCGAAATCGGATGATTCGGGCGGGTTGTTTGTGGAGATGAATATAGGGAAAGCTAGTGAGTTTCCTAAAGAAAAAGCCCCTAGATTAGCTTACCTTATTTCCGGTACCAAGGGGGATAGTAAGAGGATGATGAGAACTTTGCAGGCTGTATATCATCCCAGAAATCAGTACATTTTGCATATGGATCTTGAGGCCCCGCCTCGTGAACGATTGGAGCTAACGATGGCGGTTAAGAGTGACCAAACCTTTGCTGAAGTTGAGAATGTTAGAGTGATGGCTCAATCGAATTTGGTGACTTATAAAGGTCCCACTATGATTGCAACAACCCTTCAAGCGATTGCTATTTTGTTGAAGGAGAGTTTGAATTGGGATTGGTTTATTAATCTTAGTGCTTCGGATTATCCGCTCGTGACACAAGATGGTGAGTTTGATTTTGTTTAATTGTTACTTTCTTGGTTCAATATTATTCGACTCGTTATTTAACAATTAACTAAAGTTAAGACGTAATACCTGATATGGGTGGTACTAGTTTTAAAATGCACGCATCACATGATGTGGTCTGATGTGATGTGACACCTTGGACCGTTGATTGCAATGAGCATAGCATGAGTCTTTTGAATCTGACCGAACAAATCTGACCATCGATTGAACAATTTGTTTGAGTATTCGAACAAATTAGACAATTGATTTTACAAATCTTACCGTATATGATGAGAATCCTATTTTTTTAGTGTTTTTTAACTAGTCTTTTAGTTTTTTCAATCACATTAGGGACTTATAGGCTAAGTAGAAGGATTATGAGATAGTGATTAAACTAATGATTAAATTTACCCTTTCTTGTTTAGATGTCGAGTTAAAATTTTCTCTTTTCTTGATAAGTGTATGTCAAGCTTATCTATTTCTATTACCTAATTCACTTATTTTCATTATTACATATAAGTTTACAGTAATGATTTTGAGTTGTAAGATTCCTTTATTTATCTTTGTGGAGGATTAACTTTAGGAACCCGACAGATATTCAGCTAATAACATTGGATAACTCCTGAATTATGATCAATATTTGTTATTGTACATGTTTTACATAACCTTTTAATACGTCTTTCATGTATTGGATTTTGCAGATTTGCTTCATGTTTTCTCTAATTTGTCAAGAACTCTTAACTTCATAGAACACACTAAGCTTACAGGATGGAAATTGTAAGTCAATACCTGATATGTTTTTAGTTTTGGTAACACAAGTAAAACAATTAATGTTAATTTTTTAAATGCATGCTTTGTAGGAACCAAAGGGCGAAACCAATTATTGTTGACCCGGGTCTTTATTTATCCAAGAAATCGGACCTGGCAATCACTTCACAGCGTAGATCTCTTCCTACTTCCTTTAATTTATTCACTGGTAATGTTCAGTTTTTATTTTGACTTTTTAAGTCAAACTGACTAGTTGATAAGTTAAAAATCGACGGGCGTTTTTTTTAAAGTTTCTCTATAATAACTTCACATTCTTGAAACTCTAGGACAGTTAAAGAGAGAAATGTTAAAGACAATTTGGATTATAATAGCCTTATCAATCTTGAACTCTAAAAGTAGTTTGGTTGACTTTCAACATAAAAAGATAATTTCATAATTCATATACTCCCTCAAAACATGATATTAAATCATATTTACGCAACAAAAGATCATAAATATTAGATATATGTATTTCCAACTTTATGGCATTTATACTCTTCTTTTAACACTAGCATTAACATATGAAAGTTTGCAGTGTATGGAGAAAGAGAAGGGTATAATGGACATATAGGAAATTGTATATATTTAAATAGGTAAATATGTTTTAAGTTTTTGAATGGGCATGTTTGATTTTAAGTATAAAGGTCAAAGCATAGGTCAAAAGTCAAAGCAGGGAATTGCTTCCTCTATATTTTCAAAGCAAACAATGAGTTATTCTGCTTACTTTGACTTTTTAGGTCAAACTAACCATTTTAAACTTCAAAATCGACAAGGCTATTCGAATTGCAAATAATATTTCGATAACCACAATTCAACCTCATATAATCAAATAAACAATAGCTACTGAAAACTTTCATTACAATAACCATTTCAATTTCTAATTCCAGCAGTAGTTTGTTTGACACTAATTTATTGAAAGAATTATTTTTCATAAACGTTAAACGCTCACAGGCTCGGCATGGGTCATGCTCACGCGACCTTTTGTGGAATATTGCATATGGGGATACGATAACTTCCCTCGAACAATATTAATGTACTACACAAATTTCGTCTCGTCACCCGAAGGCTATTTTCACACCATTATTTGCAACACAAACGAGTTCGCTAAAACCGCGATAAGCCACGATCTTCACTACATCGCGTGGGATTCACCCCCAAAACAACACCCGCGTTATTTGACCATCAAAGACTTTGAAAAAATGATTAATAGTAGCGCCCCGTTTGCTAGGAAGTTTCCAAAGGATGATGTGGTTCTAGACAAGATTGATAAAGAGATTTTGGGCCGGACCCATCGGTTCAGTCAAGGTGCATGGTGTGTTGGTGGGTCCGACCATGGTTCGGATCCTTGTGTGGTTCGTGGTGATGATTCGGTTTTTAGGCCTGGACCAGGTGCGGATAGGTTGAGTGGACTGTTTGCACAACTTTTGGCGGATGAGTTTAAGAACAAAACTTGTCATTTGTGAATGTTTGTTTGGTTGTCGGAGATAACAAAAAAGTGAGTTGAGATTTTGCACAAGTGTACATTGGTTTCATAGATCAAAAGTTGATGTTTTTTTTTTCCTTTTAGATAAACTATAAAAGTTTCAAGTTGTAAATTTGAAAAAAATCAGTTCAAGCGTCTATTGATAGAATTTTCTTTTTTGGTTAAATTGTGCTAGTTTTTTTATCAAGACACATTGGCCTGAACACCCAATCCAAATTATTGGTGAGGCTTCAGATTTTCTGATTTTACTTAAAAAAAGTTTTAAACCCTAAACTGAAAATGGTAACATTAGTAGCAAAATATTGAAGTAAACAATGATATAAGACCATTTCAATTTCCGTACTTCATTTTCAATGTTTGTCTAGGAACAAGAAATGGCATGTTCAAATTGAAGATAGAAAAGATCATCAGACCCTTTGAGAAATGATAATCCAACATAAATAAGAAAAACACATAAAATTTTAACAATTGAGTGTTGACGCAGATGCCGTGCTCTAATAAAAAACAAGTATTTCATAATAAAAAACAAGTATTTATGAAGCTTAAACACCTATAACTAGTACGGGTAAGTGACGTGAGGTCGAAGACTCACTCAAAAATAAACCAAACACAACTAAATAGATAGCAGTAAGTGGGTGTTGAACATAAGGAGTTTATGGAATATGTGTTAAATAAGTAGCTTAACAGTTAAACTAATAGAAAAGTAAATGACACAAAGTGATCTTCAAGTTGATTTTGATTTGATTGTTTGAACTAAAATAAACTAGCAAATAAGTTGTAACGATTGATTAAATAAGTATTCCTCTTGAAGTTTGGGTTATTATGCAACACTCTTGTTAAAGTTCAATGGATAAACCATAATATCTCGGTTTTGTGTAAATATAATTGTTTATGATTAATCACGAACTAAGTACTCAGATTCCTACGCAAGGTTGTTATTTGGTAATCAATTAATAATTTTAACCCTAATTCCTTCCACTAAATCTCAATTGTCAACGACACCAAGAACGTATAGATTGAAATTAGGTTTAAACGATATGAACAATTTACAAACAATCACAATAACATCATGATTATACTAACATAAACAATTAGTCAATCAATCCAAGTTCAAGAACAATTAACATAAAGTGTTTTGTAAATAACCTTACATCCAAGAGAAACACCACAAGATTAGCCACTCATGGTTTAATGGATCATCATCACATCAATTCTCTTAATCATATGAATCAAAAATACAAAACAATGTTTACCAACACCCAAGATAATGATTTTGTCTCCAAAACTCGCCCACAAGTCGTCCCAATTGAAAAGATAGATGAAACGACTTGATAAACAAGAATAAAGTGGCAATCACGGGCCAGACCGTGGGCCACGGTCCATTCTACGGCCTTCATTGTGCCCACGGTACGGTAGGTTCTGGTGGTTTTGTTCCAGTTGAACCGTGGTCCGCGGTGTGTATTGTGGGCTACGGTGGAGCTTGTTCCCATTTTCTTGTTTTCTTCATAATTTTATCGTTCCAACTCCGTTTTCTTTTCCGTTTACGCCTAGGTTCTCGTAACGTCATCCTTTAACTCCTCAAACCTGCAATCACCCGAGTAACAGTAGTTATCCACTTCCACCAAATTTAGTTAATTTAACAACTATACTTCTATCCGTTAACTCGATTAACATCCTTCTAACGAATCACTCGTCACATCCCCACACTTACTTGTTACTTGCCCCCAAGCAACACTTAAAACCACAATTGCTTTCAAAACACAACCACCAAACAAACCACAAGCCCGGCTCAGTCAAGGTCCCAAATCATACCCTATTCCCTCATTATTAGAGGTTTAGTATCACTTAATATTATATTAAAATATAAAATTCTAGTCAACCTCAACATGCTTTCGGTTTTTACCCACACATAACACACCATTACTTATTAACCCTCTTATCGGTGATCGTTCCAACTATTCCAATAATACTCAATTCTTCTCGCATACGCTTGTACCACCATCAAATCTCCACCTATACATGCTTTAACACAAATGCAAATCAAGAGGTCTTAATTTGGTTATAATGGGGCTAGGTGTAAAGGTATAAAATGGGAATATTGAAAGTGCCTCAAGTGATCCAATCCGGTTTGTTACATCAAAACTAATTAAACAATAAAATAAACTACCATATGCACTACCAACTTGTATGACAAACTCGATACACATTACTTTGGATATTGAATCCCAATATTTTCCTTCTTATATATATATATATATATATATATATATATATATATATATATATATATATATTTCATTTTTTTTAACTACATAAACTTGCACATAAACATGAAATCTACCACTCTCTATTGATTACAATCAAAACAAATACAATTACAAAGAAAAACCTACCAAGCCGAATCGTCTCACAACATACATCGTGGTTGATTAAATGAAAAGAGTAAGTCCAAATAAGTTTTCTAAAGGAACCAACCCCCGCCCTTCTCATTGATTTCATGTGAATCATCAACACCTTCCAAAGGAATCCTCGATAAGTGGTCCGCCACCACATTTTCACACCCCTTTTTATCGCGGATCTCTAAATCGAACTCTTGTAATAGTAAGACCCAACGAATCAACCAGGGTTTTGCATCTTTCTTCTCCATGAGGTAACGAACCGCACTATGATCCGAATAGACCATAAACTTACTTACCCATATGTATGACTGAAACTTATCCAAGGCATACACCACGGCAAGTAATTCTTTTTCGGTAGTGGCGTAGTTCAATTGTGCCTCGGATAACGTTTTGCTTGCATAGTAAATTACCACCGGCTTCTTATCAATTATTTGACCCAAACTACTCCAATAGTGGTGTCACTAGCATCACATATAATTTCAAATGGCTTCGTCCAATCCGGCGGTTGCAAAATCAATGCTTGCACTAATTTTTCCTTCAAAACATCAAACGTTTGCAAACACTAATTAGTAAATTCAAATGCAACATCTTTTAATAACAAATTGCATAAAGGTTTAGTAATCACACTAAAACCTTTATTAAACCGCCGTAAAACCCGGCATGACCCAAAAAAGACCTTACCCCTTTTACATTTTTCGGTGGTGGTAATAAACAAATAACCTTAATTTTTTGCTTTATCCACCTCCATTCCCCAACTTGAATGTCACGCCCTCAAATTCCACTAACGGAGTTTTACCGTCAGAGGGTGTGAACTAACAGGATCGGAATCATTAGTTATAATCAAATCATAAAAACGTTTAAATGAAATTAAGTGCGGAAGCGTAAAAACCAAAAGACAAAAGTTGCGTCACGCAGGACGACTTAAAAACCCAAGTAATAATAGTTAAAAACATGTTTGCATATCAGAATGTTCAAAAACCATGCATGATCCTATACCGCGCGCCCGCCTCGGCTACCTGAGAATAACATACTAGAAGTGTCAACACAAGGTTGGTGAGTTCACAAGTTTATATAAAATAAAGCGTTTAGCGTTTGCGTTCAGCGTTTTGAGTTCAGCATTTTGCGTTAAGCGTTTTGCGTTACCAGATAGTGTTAAATCAATTATATATCGATAGGTAGCTAGCCTATACAACAAGTATTACTAAGTGTTCGACACCGAAGCTGACTGTTTATCAAGTGCCTTGTCACCAGGTCATCCAGACCATGGTACGTGTTAGCCAAAATTATACCCGCTCGACCTCCAGTCGAGTTTAGCGTTGGGTGGGGTTTGTCAAACCCAGTAGTACTACTCAACAGTGACTCGCTATTCCAAATATTAACCGGTTCGATGTGTAGGACTTCAAATGTTTCGTTTGCCACTTAGCCTTTACAAGTGATATATAATTAACTAACAAAATCTTAAATGCGTTTATCGGAGTATGTTATCTCCCCAAGTGAAAAGCGTTTAAAACAGTTTAAAAGGGGTAAGTGAAACTCACTGTTTGCAAAGAATTCCAAAAAATAAATCACCAAAGGATGCGCGTCACAGAAAAACTCTCTCTAGCGTTCTAAAACAACAAAGAGATTTTTCTAAGTGTTGGAACTATTATCGAGTCTCTAGACTCGGCACATAATACCTATGCACACAATATGTTTCGTGTTTCGTTTGTGAATCGTGTGTGACTTTAACAAGTACATTTGTGATACACTACATGTGTGAGCAATTATTTACGTGTCATGTATTAATAATGTACACCACTAGCAATTACTCTCCGTGAGGGCAATTTGGTCAACACATAACAATTAACTAGCAATTATTCCCCGCAAGGGCAATTTGGTCAAAACACGACAATTAATTAGAAATCATTCCCCTCAAGGGCAATTTGGTCAAAACACGACAATTAATTAGCAATCATTCCCTTCAAGGGCGATTTGGTCAAAACACGACAATTAATTAGCAAATACCACGTTTCATGCAACTTTTACAAAATTCAGCAACTAGTTTCTTAACGACAGAATTCTATTTGTAAAACTAGTCTATTCCACCGATCATAGCATCTAAATTAATTTACCAAAAATCATCACAAAATCGTATATGTATTAGGTTTCCAGAAAATATTTTATTTTATTTTTATTCCACATATATTTCTCACAATGATCGATTTACCACAGCAAACTCACAATAGTCGAATTTATGCGCAACAGAATGTTATTTCAAATTCCCGTTAAATGAAAAATCCAACAAGTGCAAGACCACTTGGGTTAGGTTCCTAACTCAACAAGTCAACTTCCAGAAGTGGAACCAACCCAATTGGTCTCGTAGTTCATGAGATATAACATTTACAAAACAACCTAACAGCAGGTCTAACAACTCAGCTGTGCACAACATTTTTGTAAAATCATAAAGGTTAACTTATACACGTCCAAAAATTGTAAATTTATATTCTCTAGAAACTAGACTCAACCTAGTTTACTGTAGTATCAATAATCTCAACCAATTTTCACATTTACACCCAGATACAGTCAATTGAACATCAACAACACAATCTGTCCAGAAACTGTTTGCAACAAAACTCAACATATTAACCATCTATGGATCATAATCCGTTCATATAACACTCTAAACACTATAACCACTATCCATGTATATCAATTACACAAAACATACATGGTTAGGGTTTTATTTGATCTCAAAATCAAAGACACAACAATTAACATGTAACAATATCAATTCTAGTTATCAAATCATCATCAATACACCATCAAATCAAACAAAATCATATGAACACAATAACATATAGAAATCAGACCTAGGGTTTATAATTAACCCATTGAAAATCGAAAATTAAGCGTAGAGGATGCATAGGATAGTTTTTTATACCTTCCTAGCACCTTAATCTTCAATCAAAAGCTTGAAAGATTGCTTGTATGTGTGTGTGTGTGAATGGCGATCGCAAGAGAGGGGGAGGGGGGGCTGGCCGATCGGTCTAGTGAGGGAAAGAGGGAGATTAGGGTTTTAGGTTTATTATTATTAATAATAATAACATGTTACATCTAGGTCCCTCCACTTTCAAATGTTACTTTTCTAACTTAGTTAACTAGTTCTAGCACATTGAGTTTACGTTTATAACAATGTTATCACATAACACATAAGTCTAACACATAATCATCACATAATTATTGTTATGACGTTTTTCGTTTTTTCACCAATCGTTTGCGTCAACTCGTTTGCGTTTCGGTGCAAATCCCGAAAGACTACACATGTAGTAAGTGTTAAGCGTGATTTAAACCCTAGTTTAAATGTAATGAGGTGTGCGTTATAGATTCGGTAATCTTTAAGTTTGAATTGACGGAGTTGAGTTAACGGAGTTAACCTGAAATTGACGATTGTCACATCATTCCCATGTTAAAGAATTTTCGTCCCGAAAATTTGGGTCAAGTCGTGATGAGTGTCTGAAAAAGTAAGAAAAATTTTCAGTTTGTCATATCATCCCCTAGTAGAAAGAAATTTCGTCCCGAAATTTAATTCATACCTCCGGTGATTTCTGACGGTTTGACGGGTTTCGCGGTTTCCGGTGTTTGGTCAGCCCTTCAAAAAGGTGAGGATACTTTTTCATCATTTGATCCTCGCGTTCCCACGTGAACTCCGGTCCACGTCTCGAGTTCCAACGAACCTTAACAATTGGAATTTTTCTATGCTTGAGTGTTTTGGTTTCCCAATCCAAAACTTCAACTGGTTCTTCAATGAAGCGTAGCTGTTCATCAACTTGCAGTTCGTCCAAAGGGACTACTTGGGTTTCATCGGATAGGCATTTCTTCAAATTTGATACGTGAAAAACATTGTGTACACTGCTGAGTTCCGCTGGTAAGTCCAGTCGGTACGCCACCGGACCAACGCGTTCCGTTATCCGGTAAGGACCAACATATCGTGGGTTGAGTTTGTTTCGCTTTCCAAAGCGAACCACACCTTTCCAAGGTGAGACTTTGAGTAACACTTGATCGTTCACTTGAAATTCGAGGGGTTTTCGGCGCTTGTCGGCGTAACTCTTTTGGCGATCTCATGCTGCTGCCATGCGGTTTCGGATTTGAACAATATTTTCCGAAGTTTCGAGTACTAGTTCTGGACCAGTGATTTGGCTGTCACCCACCTCTGCCCAGCAGAGAGGTGATCGACACTTCCGTCCATACAGTCTTCAAACGGCGCTGCTTTAATACTTGCGTGGTAGCTGTTATTATACGAAAACTCTACCAAAGGTAAGTAAGGTTCCCAACTTTTTCCGAAATCCAACACGCAGGCACGCAACATGTCCTCCAAGGTCTGAATAGTTCGTTCACTTTGCCCATCCGTCTGAGGATGGTATGCTGTGCTCATATCCAGACGGGCGCCTAGTGCGCTCTGTAGCGACTTCCAAAAGTGCGAAGTGAAACGGGAATCTCGATCAGAAATGATTGAGACAGGCACTCCGTGTCTAGACACTACTTCCTTCATGTAAACGCGAGTCAATCTTTCCATTTTATCCGATTCCTTAATCGCTAAGAAGTGTGCAGACTTAGTCAACCGGTCAACGATCACCCAGATGGTATCGCATCCCGTCGGTGTTTTAGGTAATCCCGTGATAAAATCCATTGAAATGTGTTCCCATTTCCTCATTGGAAGTTCCGGTTGCTGTAGCAGGCCAGATGGTTTCTGGTATTCTACCTTGACTCTGGCACAAGTCAAGCATTTGCTCACGTAGGTGGCAATGTCGGCTTTCATATTTGGCCACCAGTAAAGTGCCTTTAAGTCATGGCACATTTTATCTGAGCCAGGGTGGATAGAATATCGGGACTTGTGAGCTTCGTCCATCACTAGAGTTCTCAACTCTCCGTATCGTGGAACCCAAATCCGGTTCTCAAAATATCGGACCCCGTCCGATTTGGTTTCAAGTTGCTTGTTCATGCCCCGTATGAGTTCTGATGGAAGATTATCATCTTTCAAAGCTTCGAGTTGGGCATCGCGAATCTGATCGGGTAAGCTGGCATGAATCGTGAGTTGCAATGCTCGCACTCGTCTGGGTTTATCTGTTTCTTTTCTGCTGAGAGCGTCGGCCACTACATTGGCCTTGCCAGGGTGGTACTTGATGGCACAATCATAATCTTTAAGCAGCTCGACCCAACGACGCTATCGCATGTTCAGCTCCTTCTGATCGTAGATATGCTGGAGACTCTTGTGGTCGGTGTAAATGGTAAACTTGGTACCGTACAAGTAATGCCTCCATATCTTAAGGGCAAACACCACAGCTCCGAGTTCCAAATCATGGGTCGTGTAGTTCTTCTCGTGAATCCGTAGTTGTCGAGAGGCATAAGTTATAACCCTCTCGAGTTGCATCAGCACACAACCGAGACCTTGTATCGATGCGTCACAATGTACCTCAAAATTCTCCGTTCCCTCGGGTAGGGCTAGAATAGGGGCGCTACTGTGACATCTGCCCGATCCGACCCGACCCAGGTACCCGTTTATCTGACCCGATCTCTTTCTTTTATGATTTAATATTTATTTATACTTATATTTTACTTTTAATAATAATAATATATTTTCCTTCCCGCCTCTTTCTCTCTTTTTCTTTCCGCCGTCCCGTCCCTCCTCTCTTTCCGCCTTCTTTTCCCTCTTGTCGCCGTCTCGCCCTTACGCCTTGTTTCCCTCTTTCTTCTAACTCTTTGCTTGTCCTTTGTTCCTTCCCGCCTAAGGTTGTCTGCGCAGCTCCACGCGCCAGACTCCTTACAAGGAATCCTGCGTGAAGACCACCTGTTTCAGCGATACGCGAGACGAACACTTCTCGCAGCGCGCTAAGAATTGTAATTCTTCTCGCAGCGCGCTAAGAACGGTAGTTCTTCCCGCGACGCGCTAAGGATTTGTAGTTCTTCTCGCAGCGCGCTAAGAATCGTAGTTCATCCCTCGACGCGCGAAGAATTATAGTTCTTCCCGCGGCGCGCTAAGAAATGTGATTCTTCCCGCGGCGCGCTTAGAAATGTAGTTCTTTCCGCGACGCGTTAAGGATGGTTCTGTCTGCCTTCGCGCTCGCGCTCTCTTGACCTTCTATGTCTGCCTTCGCGCTCGAGCTTTCTCGCGCTGAACCCTTTGAGTTTTCTTCTGTTTAAATCTAGCCGTTTGCTTTTGTGTTGTCTTATCTTTTGTGCTGTTGACCTAATCTGCTTTATGTCTGAAAAGTTACTTTCGGCGCAGCATGCGCACCAACCCCATTGGTTGGCAGAAAAAGTGACTGACATTATCTTTTGAGATCTGCTTTTTCCATGCTTGACCAGTACCTTTATCTGAACCGCCCATGCTTTTTACTGTTCCCTGTCAGCCTTTTTCTCTTTTTCCCTGCTGCCATATCTTTTGATATCTTTTACTTGCTTTTGATATCTTTTGTTATCTTTTGTTTTGTCTTGTTTTGTTTGTCTTGGAATCTTTTCCCCTTTTTCTGGATTCATGTCTCCTAGGGTTTCTCTATAAATAATAGTATTATTTTTCCTAACACTACACACACAAACACTTAATTTAACCTCCTCCTTGCTCTCTCTGCCGCCTCCCTCTCTGCCTTCGTCTTCCTTTCTATTCTGCCCTGCTTTTCCGGTAATATATACTTATTAATTATGCTAACTTATAATCAAGACATTAAAACAAATCGTTAAAACAATAATCTTTAATTATAGGTTAACCTTGCTTGTTTGGTTCTTGCTTTACCTATCTTCACATCGTTTATCAAGTGAGTAATCTCGTACCTAATCCCTTTTATTTTTTTATGATTTGGGATGTTCATGTGTTCATACAAACTTAGAGTCTTAAATTGTTTATGAACTTTAGTCGCGCAGTATCCCATGTGTTGAGGACGTAGACTTGGCTGTTTATTTGTATGTGTGGATCATTAACCGTCTTGTCGGTCTATTCCGCAGTTCTCATGGTACCATTAGATGAACACGGGAGAACTATCGTTTATGATTTTCTCTTTTGTTTACACATGCACAGTTTGTCTTGTTTGTGAGCTCAATTGTGAGCACTGGCAGTCTATGAATCTTAGAGTTGGTCCCGATCAGATTACACCCCTGTTGAAAACCAGACATACACATGTTGCGCGCAGATTTATTGTTATCTATATATTAACTATTAAACTTGATTTCTCACCAACACGCAAGTGTTTGACGTTTTATTTTAACACATGTTCAGGTTTGCTGTAGCTGTTTTGGAGCTCGAGATAACCTAGGAAGTTTTCTTTATTTTGGACCTAGATTAAAATGTATCAAGACAAGTTATTGCTGTTCGAATATTTTGAGTTATAATATATTGATTTATGTTGCTTTGTTATCTTCTGTCTACTTTGCGTGTGCGCGAATGAATGTATTTATTAAATATTGACACCCAATAGTGTCACGAGTAATGAAACAATATGTGGCGCCCCGATGTATAATCCGCCTTTGGTCGGGGTGTTACAGATTGGTATCAGAGCTCGTTGACTTTAGGATAGGTGGTTAGACGTAACGGCCTAGAATACCTAAGAGTCCCTTCTCGCGCATGAGAGAAATCTTATGTTTGCGCGCTTATTGTTAATTACTCGTTATTTATGAATATGCACGCGCTTGCGCTGTATATGATTTTATGATTTATTTCGCGATATTTCGACTTTTGCTGAATTTCGATTTTTATTGATTTTTCTTGCATATTCGTTTGTTGGGATTTGAAAATCCGAAAAGTCATGGTGATGCATGAATAGTTGATTTTCAATTTCCATTTACGATTATGTTCTGAGGTTGGAGACTTGAAAAGTCATGGTGATACATGAATCGTCAATCTCCAATACTCGTTTACTCGTATATTTTAAATTGGGAATTCGGAAAGTCATGGTGATACATGAATTGTCGATTCTTGATTCGAATTTGTTACCTTTATTAAGTCTGCATCTAGGGTCATTTATTTTACTTTAACTTTTGACAGTAACTGACTCCGCGAAACCAAGCTTTTCGAGGTTATACTTTGCGCTATAACCAAGATATTAACTAAAATTAAAACTTTTATAGAATGCCTCCGCTATCAGCTCGCCATCTCAAGAAGAAAGAAGCCGCGCGCAGACGCTCGCAGCAACGTTCCCAGGAAATGGCCGCCGCAATAGCCCAAGCTTTGAGCCAAAACAATACCAACACCTCTGGTTACAACATTAAGTCCTTTAACGCGGGTAACCCTCCAAAGTTCACAGGTCTTGAAGGAGCCACCGTGATGCTCCAGTGGCTTGAGAAAATAGAAAACACTTTCCTCCACACCCAATGCCCCTCAGACAGACGAACCCTATATGCTTCCAGTGTCCTGGAATCTAGAGCGCTTACATGGTGGAATGGAGTAGCTCATGCGCGTGGCGCAGAAGCTGCTTCCAGCATGCTCTGGGAGGAATTTAAGGATCTCTTGACGCGAGAATTCTGCCCTCCCAACGAAGTTAAGCGCCTGGAGGAGGAATTTTGGAACTTGAAGCAATACAGCGGTGAAGCGCGCGAGTACGCGACGCGCTTCCATGAACTAAGCCTGCTGGTCCCTCACCTTGTTACCCCTTCACGCCGAGCAATCGAGAAATTCCTTGGGGGTCTCCCCATGGAAATTCAAGATTCTGTATGGGCCAGAAACCCAGTAACCCTCCCTGACGCTATTGAGTTGGCCGCTGTGCTCAGCGACAACCATGTCAGAGCAGGAACCTTGTTCCTGCGGGGAACAGAAAAGACCAAACCCACCAAGACTGCCCCTGAACCAACAGAAACCAAACCTGAACCCTCAAACCGTAACAACCTCAAGCGCAGGCGCAAGGCCTATGCGCTTACCAACCCGCCCATTGTCCAGCAACCCATCTACCAACCTCCAGTTTACGCGCCTAACCCTCTGTCAGCCTACCCAACACCTCCTGTAGCCCACAACTATGCCTTAACCAATCCAGCACTCCCTGCCCCGCCAACTAAGAAACCTTACACAGGAAACCACCCCTTTTGCCCAACCTGTAGACTCCACCACCCACCTCAAGTCCCATGTCGACTTTGTACCCGATGTGGCCGCGCTGGTCACCTTGCAGAAAACTGTAGAGTCCTTCCCGCCAATCCAATTGCGCCAACACCACCCGTCTACCCGCAGAACCCACAACCAACCTACCAAAACCCACGACCCAGATCGTGCTTTAACTGCGGTGATCCCAGTCATTTCCGGAACGCGTGCCCAATACTACAAGTTCAGATTACGCAAGCGAATCCGGTGAACCAGATTTCAAACCAAGTAACGCGCGGACGAGCTTTTAACATAACCGCGCACCAAGCGCAAGCGAATAATGACGTAGTTAATGGTACATTTTTGCTTAACGGATTTTATGCTTCTGTACTTTTTGATACTGGCGCCGATCGAAGTTTTATCTCTCGCGCCTTCGAGCAGAAGCTTGCGCGACCGCGCAACGACTTAAAAGAAAATTTTTCAGTTGAATTGGCTAATGGTGAAACTGTTTTAATTAACTCCGTGATTAAAGATTGCACGCTTAACCTTAACGAAAACGATTTTCTGATCGACCTCATCCCCATGCCTCTTAGGAGTTTTGATATTATCATTGGTATGGACTGGCTTTCGAAGAATCGCGCCGAAGTTATTTGTGCCAAGAAGATGATTCGCATACCTCGAGAAAATGGTGATCTTCATATCTACGGCGAAAAACCCTCCCGCGGTCTTAAGCTTATGTCTTGCGCCGAAGCCCAAAGGCTTATGCGGAAGAAGTGTGTTGCATTCTTAGCCCATGTGGTCAAACCTGCTGAAGAAAAGAAGCTTCGCGATATCCCTGTTGTGCGTGATTTCCCTGAAGTTTTTCCTGATGATCTTCCTGGTATCCCTCCCGCTCGGGAAGTCGAGTTTCGTATTGATCTTGTCCCTGGTGCTTCCCCTGTAGCTAAATCTCCTTACCGTCTTGCGCCCGCTGAGATGCAAGAATTGGCAAGTCAACTTCAAGAGTTGACTGCTAAAGGATTCATTCGCCCTAGCTCTTCGCCCTGGGGTGCTCCGGTGTTGTTCGTTAAAAAGAAAGATGGATCGTTTCGCATGTGTATTGATTACCGCGAGTTGAACAAACTCACCATTAAGAACCGGTATCCCTTACCACGTATTGACGACCTCTTTGATCAACTCCAAGGTGCCTCTTGTTTCTCGAAGATTGATCTCCGCTCTGGCTATCACCAGTTGCGCATCCGCGATGAAGATATTCCCAAGACTGCTTTTCGAACTCGTTATGGCCATTTTGAATTCTTGGTCATGTCCTTCGGTTTAACCAACGCACCCGCCGTTTTCATGGATCTAATGAATCGGGTGTGTAGGCCTTTCTTGGATAAATTCGTGATTGTGTTTATCGATGACGTTCTGATTTATTCTAAGACCAAGGCCGAGCATGAGCAACATCTTCGGTTGGTGTTGCAAAAGCTTCGAACCGAGCAGCTTTATGCTAAGCTCTCCAAGTGTGAATTTTGGTCGGATGAAGTACAGTTTCTTGGCCATGTTGTGAACAAGATGGGTATTCATGTCGACCCATCCAAAATTGAAGCAATAGAGAACTGGATTACGCCATCCACTCCTACCGAAATCCGTTCCTTTCTGGGCTTAGCTGGTTACTACCGGCGATTTATTTCGAACTTCTCAAAGATCGCTTTGCCTTTAACAGCTCTAACGCACAAAGGTAAACCGTATATTTGGGGCTCGAAGCAAGAAGAAGCCTTTCTGACGCTCAAGCGTCTGTTGTGTGAAGCTCCTGTTCTTGCGCTACCTGAGGGTAATGATGATTTTGTCGTGTATTGCGATGCATCCAACCAAGGTCTCGGTTGTGTTCTTATGCAACGAGGCAAGGTTATCGCTTACGCATCAAGGCAACTCAAGGTTCATGAAAAGAATTATACAACTCACGACCTCGAACTTGGTGCAGTTGTATTTGCCTTGAAGATCTGGAGACACTACCTCTATGGTACTAAGTGTATCCTCTACACTGACCATAAAAGCCTTCAGCATATCTTTGATCAGAAGGAACTCAACATGAGGCAACGCCGATGGAACGAACTCATCAGCGATTACGATTGTGAGATCCGGTATCATCCTGGTAAGGCTAATGTGGTAGCCGACGCGCTCAGCCGAAAACCCTGCCAACTTAACTGTATCTTGCCGCGCACCCAGCTTCACTTCGCGCCGATTCAAAGCAACCTTGAATCGCGTATTCGTGACGCGCAGCGCGCATCCATCAGTAATGGTAACCTTCGCGCCGAGTTAGCGTGTGGCGCGGAAGCGCTCTTTGTCCCTAATCTGAGTGGAATTCTCTGCTATCTTAATCGCATCTGGATTCCCTTTGATGAGAATCTTCGCGCTGATATCCTGAGTGAAGCACACAAATCTCGATATTCCGTTCATCCTGGCGCTGATAAGATGTACAAGGATTTGCGCATTACTTATTGGTGGCCCGGTATGAAAAAGGATATTGCTGTGTTCGTAGCTAGATGCCTGACTTGTTCTAAAGTAAAAGCTGAACACCAACACCCATCTGGTTTGCTCGAACAACCAGAAATTCCTACATGGAAATGGGAAAGTATAGCGATGGACTTTATTACCAAGTTACCTTTGACAGCAAGCAAACATGATAGCATTTGGGTAATAGTGGATCGTTTGACTAAGTCTGCTCACTTCCTGCCCATTCGTGAAAACTACCGTGTTGAGCAACTCGCGCAGCTTTATGTCAAGGAAATTGTCTGCCGCCATGGTACTCCTTTGAGCATCATATCCGATCGCGATGGCCGTTTTATATCCCGCTTTTGGAAATCTCTCCAATCTGCGCTAGGAACTCGCTTGGACATGAGTACTGCATATCATCCTCAGACTGACGGACAGTCTGAGCGAACTATTCAAACTCTTGAGGATATGCTCCGATCTTGTGTTCTTGATTTTGGAGGTAATTGGGATTCGCACCTGCCTTTGATCGAGTTCTCTTATAATAACAGCTATCATTCCAGTATTGGTATGGCCCCATTTGAAACACTTTACGGTCGTAAGTGCCGCTCCCCGATTTGTTGGAGCGAAGTGGGTGAAACTCAAATCACAGGACCCGAACTTGTTCAAGAGACAACCGATAAAATCGCCAAGATCCGTGATCATCTGCTGACTGCCAGAAGCCGACAGAAGAGTTACGCAGATCGCAGGCGAAAGCCTCTCGAATTTCAAGTTGGTGATCTTGTTCTCCTCAAAGTGTCGCCTTGGAAAGGTGTTGTCCGCTTTGGGAAGAAAGGTAAGCTTGCTCCTCGTTATGTTGGACCATTTAAGATTCTCGCGCGTGTAGGAAAAGTTGCCTACAGACTTGACCTACCGCCCGCGCTCAGTAATGTGCATCCAACGTTCCATGTATCCAATCTCAAGAAATGTTTAGCTGACGAGAACCTTCACATACCACTTGATGAAGTTCAAGTTGATGAATCCATGCATTTCGTTGAGAAGCCTGTTGAGATTTTGGATCGCGAGGTAAAGCAAACCAAGCGCAGTCGTATCCCTATTGTTAAAGTTCGATGGGAGTCCAAGCGCGGAGCCGAGTTTACATGGGAAAGGGAATATCAAATGAAGATCAAGTACCCGCACCTGTTCTCTGCGCAACCTACTTCGAGATAAATTTCGGGACGAAATTTCTTAAAGTAGGGGAGACTGTGACATCTGCTCGATCCGACCCGACCCAGGTACCCGTTTCTCTGACCCGATCTCTTTCTTTTATGATTTAATATTTATTTATACTTATATTTTACTTTTAATAATAATAATATATTTTCCTTCCCGCCTCTTTCTCTCTTTTTCTTTCCGCCGTCCCGTCCCTCCTCTCTTTCCGCCTTCTTTTCCCTCTTGTCGCCGTCCCGCCCTTACGCCTTGTTTCCCTCTTTCTTCTAACTCTTTGCTTGTCCTTTGTTCCTTCCCGCCTAAGGTTGTCTGCGCAGCTCCACGCGCCAGACTCCTTACAAGGAATCCTGCGTGAAGACCACCTGTTTCAGCGATACGCGAGACGAACACTTCTCGCAGCGCGCTAAGAATTGTAATTCTTCTCGCAGCGCGCTAAGAACGGTAGTTCTTCCCGCGACGCGCTAAGGATTTGTAGTTCTTCTCGCAGCGCGCTAAGAATCGTAGTTCATCCCTCGACGCGCGAAGAATTATAGTTCTTCCCGCGGCGCGCTAAGAAATGTGATTCTTCCCGCGGCGCGCTTAGAAATGTAGTTCTTTCCGCGACGCGTTAAGGATGGTTCTGTCTGCCTTCGCGCTCGCGCTCTCTTGACCTTCTATGTCTGCCTTCGCGCTCGAGCTTTCTCGCGCTGAACCCTTTGAGTTTTCTTCTGTTTAAATCTAGCCGTTTGCTTTTGTGTTGTCTTATCTTTTGTGCTGTTGACCTAATCTGCTTTATGTCTGAAAAGTTACTTTCGGCGCAGCATGCGCACCAACCCCATTGGTTGGCAGAAAAAGTGACTGACATTATCTTTTGAGATCTGCTTTTTCCATGCTTGACCAGTACCTTTATCTGAACCGCCCATGCTTTTTACTGTTCCCTGTCAGCCTTTTTCTCTTTTTCCCTGCTGCCATATCTTTTGATATCTTTTACTTGCTTTTGATATCTTTTGTTATCTTTTGTTTTGTCTTGTTCTGTTTGTCTTGGAATCTTTTCCCCTTTTTCTGGATTCATGTCTCCTAGGGTTTCTCTATAAATAATAGTATTATTTTTCCTAACACTACACACACAAACACTTAATTTAACCTCCTCTTTGCTCTCTCTGCCGCCTCCCTCTCTGCCTTCGTCTTCCTTTCTATTCTGCCCTGCTTTTCCGGTAATATATACTTATTAATTATGCTAACTTATAATCAAGACATTAAAACAAATCGTTAAAACAATAATCTTTAATTATAGGTTAACCTTGCTTGTTTGGTTCTTGCTTTACCTATCTTCACATCGTTTATCAAGTGAGTAATCTCGTACCTAATCCCTTTTATTTTTTTATGTTTTGGGATGTTCATGTGTTCATACAAACTTAGAGTCTTAAACTGTTTATGAACTTTAGTCGCGCAGTATCCCATGTGTTGAGGACGTAGACTTGGCTGTTTATTTGTATGTGTGGATCATTAACCGTCTTGTCGGTCTATTCCGCAGTTCTCATGGTACCATTAGATGAACACGGGAGAACTATCGTTTATGATTTTCTCTTTTGTTTAC
The DNA here is from genome assembly GCF_021521415.1 of Bidens hawaiensis. NCBI lineage: Eukaryota > Viridiplantae > Streptophyta > Magnoliopsida > Asterales > Asteraceae > Bidens > Bidens hawaiensis. Next base: position 27,477 of record NW_027502068.1, read on the forward strand.
ACATGCACAGTTTGTCTTGTTTGTGAGCTCAATTGTGAGCACTGGCAGTCTATGAATCTTAGAGTTGGTCCCGATCAGATTACACCCCTGTTGAAAACCAGACATACACATGTTGCGCGCAGATTTATTGTTATCTATATATTAACTATTAAACTTGATTTCTCACCAACACGCAAGTGTTTGACGTTTTATTTTAACACATGTTCAGGTTTGCTGTAGCTGTTTTGGAGCTCGAGATAACCTAGGAAGTTTTCTTTATTTTGGACCTAGATTAAAATGTATCAAGACAAGTTATTGCTGTTCGAATATTTTGAGTTATAATATATTGATTTATGTTGCTTTGTTATCTTCTGTCTACTTTGCGTGTGCGCGAATGAATGTATTTATTAAATATTGACACCCAATAGTGTCACGAGTAATGAAACAATATGTGGCGCCCCGATGTATAATCCGCCTTTGGTCGGGGTGTTACAGCTACAGAGTTTGGTTTTCAGCAGTTGAAAAGCGGATTCTTGCGCGTCACCCCAATTGTACTTAGTGCCCTTATGAGTCAAAGCGGTGAGGGGTTGAGCAATCTTTGAAAACCCTTCGATGAAACGCCGGTAGTAGCCGGCTAGTCCTAGGAATTGCCGCACCTCAGTCGGGGTCTTAGGTGCTTCCCAGTTTTTGATGGCCTCTACCTTACCGGGATCGACATGGATACCATTCTCGTTGATCACATGTCCCAAAAAGTGAACCTCGTGAAGCCAAAATTCGCATTTCGAGAGTTTAGCGTACAGTTGTTCCTTCTTCAATAGTTCCAGAATTACCCTTAAGTGTTCTTCATGGTCAGCCTTGTCCTTGGAATAGACCAGGATATCGTCAATAAACACAATCACAAACTTGTCGAGGTACGCCTTGCATACTCGATTCATAAGATCCATAAATACGGCTGGTGCGTTGGTTAGGCCAAAAGGCATAACCAAAAACTCGTAGTGACCATACCGTGTTCTGAAAGCCGTCTTTGAAATATCTTCCTCGTGCACTCTTAGTTGATGGTAACCAGACCGCAGATCGATCTTCGAGTAGTAACTCGATCCTTGGAGCTGGTCAAACAGATCATCAATTCGAGGTAGAGGATAACGGTTCTTGACCGTCACCTTGTTCAACTCCCGGTAGTCGATACACATGTGGAAAGTCCCGTCCTTCTTTCGGACAAATAAGATGGGGGCTCCCCATGGCGATGAGCTAGGTCGGATAAAACCTTTATCCAATAAATCCTGCAACTGAGTGGACAGTTCCTGAAGCTCCGCCGGTGCGAGCCGATACGGGGGTTGTGCTATGGGTGCTGCACCGAGTGTCAACTCGATTTGAAACTCGACTTGTCGAATATGAGGGAGTCCAGGCAAATCCTCCGGGAATACTTCCGGAAAATCTCGCACGATCGGTATATCTTCAATTCGTTTCTCCTTCGCGGTTTCTCAACAATATTTGCCAAAATTGCCGGATGACCCTTTCGTAGATACCTCTGCGCCTTCATGAGGGTGATAACGCTGTTGGTCATGCCGCTTCTCTCGCCCCGAATCGAAATGACCTCGCCGGAAGGGGTAGAAATGTGGACTATCTTGTCGTGACATATAATCTCCGCTCGGTTCTCGAAAAACCAGTCCACGCCGACCACGACATCGAAACTACTAAGTGTAAAAGGAATAAGGTCGATATCAAAGACATGACCTGACAGTTTTAACTTACATCCCGCAAGTACATGAGTCGTTACTATAGTCTTACCGTCAGCTAATTCAACAGGAAACTTAGCATCTAACGGGGTTGGAGTTAAGTCTAAGAGTTGACTAAAGGCTTTCGACACAAAACTCCTATCAGCTCCAGTGTCAAACAATATAGAAGCAAAACAATCGTTCACAGGGAACTTACCAGTCACCACGTACGGATCATTGCGGGCTTGACCCGACCCAATAACAAAAGCTCTTCCTTTACCATTGTTTCCACCACCACTGCCACTTCCATTACCCCCGTTGTTGTCGTTCTGTTTCAGCTTGGGACAATCTTTCCTGAAATGACCTTCCTGACCACATTCGAAACATCCCTTAGCCGTCATAGGTGGTTTAGGAGCACCCTTTGCCGTAAGGTCTCCTCTACATTCCTTTGCATGGTGACCCATCTTTCCGCATCTCAGACACTTAACACGGTCACACGGGCCGGCATGATGATAGTTGCAAATGTTGCACTTCGGGTACTTCCCAGCATAGCCGCTCGAACCCTGCCCGCTACCGTTGTTATTGTTGTTGTGACCCTGATTGTTGAAGCTCCGGGTGAATTCGGGCTTTCGGTAGTGTTGCTGCTGTGGGGGGTTCGAGGATGAGGATCTGGTGTTGTCAAACTTTCTCTTTCCGTTGCTCGGGTTGCTGTTGCTGTTGTTGTCAGTACTCGGTTTGTCACGGGCTTTAGTGGTTGAACCCCTAGGTGGTAGCGGACCTTGGGTCACTGCTTGATCCGTTAGTTTGTGAGCTAACCGAATCGCTTGTTGAATCGTGGCTGGTCTGGAAGACGTCACCATGCCCTAAATTTGCGGTGCTAACCCATCAATATACATTTCAATCCTCTTACTCGGCGGGTTTACCATCCGTGGACACATCACAGCTAACTCGTGAGAACGGGTGGTGTAGGCTTCGATTTCTGAACCCACCATCTTTAATGACCAAAAAATCTGACTCTAACTTTGCAATCTCTTCTCTCGGACAGTACTCTTCTCGCATCATGTTCTTGAACTCCTCCCAGTTCATCGCGTTAGCTAGTTCCAATCCAAGAATCTGTACGTTCGAATTCCACCAAGTGAGGGCATAATCTTCAAGTGTTCCAGCAGCAAATTTGACCCTACTGGCAGGGGGACAATCACACATCTCAAACGCCGATTCGGCCTTCTCGGCCCAACGCAGGAAGCCTATAGCTCCCTCAGTGCCCTTAAACGAACTGGGCTTGCAGTCAAGATAATTCTTGAAGGTACACGTTCCAATTGGACCTCCAGCTTGGTTCTGAACATGTGCGGCTAGAGCGGCCGCCCTCATGGTCATTCAGCAGAGTTTGGAGTTCTGCTGCAGTCAAGTTGATGTTACCACGTCCGTGTCCAGCGTTTCTTCCTACCATTTCCTAGAATCACAGCATAAAATATTAAACATGAATTTTTCTTTCATATGAAACACGCCATACATGTAATAAAAAGATAGGTAAGAAAGAAATAAGAAACAATCATCACATCACAACCATATAATAATCCAAATAATAATTCATGATTAAAACCATTGTATTCGCTACAAAGTATTTCAAATCAATCCTTAAAATCATAGAAAATAATAGTTTGGATGGAGACAATCCCTCCATCTAGGTGTTATCATCACTAGATGTCGTCATCTGAGGACACCTCTGAGTGTGCCTCCTCCTCAGCCGGTTCTTCCTCCGGTTCTTCTTCAGGTTCCTCCTCGGGATCCTCCTCAGGCTCCTCTTCGGGATCTTCTTCGGAATCCTCCTCAGGTTCTGCCTCAGGCTCTGCCTCAGGCTCGGCTGCGTTCTGAGCAATTTGCATTTGTAAGACATCGCAACGCTCTAATGCTATCTCGGTTCGGGTCCTTGCTACTTGAAGTTGTCCTTGCAAGTCTATCATCTCGGATTGCATCTTTCTCATAATTTTCATCTGTTGATTACTAGCCTCTTGCATTTCCTTCATTGCTGCTGTCATGCGGGAAATTTCCTCTTTAGTTTCGGTTCCATCTTTTAACAGTCTGGATACGTTCGCTCTCGTATAGCGCATGCAACCAACATCACGCTCCAAACAAGAAACAACAGCTGCGAGAACTCGCTCCACAGGTTCGGTTATGGGTGGTAGGGTGTTGGGGTAAGCAGGATGATTCGGGTGGGGTAACGGGGGAACTTGTTCGCGATAAACCATACGCCTAATCATATTAGGGTACCCATCCCAGCTAACTTCGTCTTCGTACATGCCTCCGGATAAGCGATACCTCTTCGGTGCGGGAGTTTCGAGTTCCGGGACTACACGAGGTGGCGATGAGGTAGGTATCTGCGGTTCCTTCCCATGAGCATGAGTCATCGGATCGGATGATGATGAGGGTGGCGTCGACATCCCTACAGGTAAGCCGTGTATGCGTGCGTATGAGTGAAAGAGGTAAAGAGATAAGATAACAAAGACTACACAAACATATGCAGTGCGTATCATTATAACTAATGGGTCGTCGCAGTTATAGTCTAGTATGCATGCAATTTCTAGTTCGCTATAACCAATGGCTCTGATACCAATCTGTCACACCCTCAAATTCCACTAACGGAGTTTTACCGTAAGAGGGTGTGAACTAACAGGATCGGAATCATTAGTTATAATCAAACCATAAAAACGTTTAAATGAAATTAAGTGCGGAAGCGTAAAAACCAAAAGACAAAAGATGCGTCACGCAGGACGACTTAAAAACCCAAGTAATAATAGTTAAAAACATGTTTGCATATCAGAATGTTCAAAAACCATGCATGATCCTATACCGCGCGCCCGCCTCGGCTACCTGAGAATAACATACTAAAAGTGTCAACACAAGGTTGGTGAGTTCACAAGTTTATATAAAATAAAGCGTTTAACGTTTGCGTTCAGCGTTTTGCGTTAAGCGTTTTGCGTTACCAGATAGTGTTAAATCAATTATATATCGATAGGTAGCTAGCCTATACAACAAGTATTACTAAGTGTTCGACACCGAAGCTGACTGTTTATCAAGTGCCTTGTCACCAGGTCATCCAGACCATGGTACGTGTTAGCCAAAATTACACCCGCTCGACCTCCAGTCGAGTTTAGCGTTGGGTGGGGTTTGTCAAACCCGGTAGTACTACTCAACAGTGACTCGCTATTCCAAATATTAACCGGTTCGATGTGTAGGACTTCAAATGTTTCGTTTGCCACTTAGCCTTTACAAGTGATATATAATTAACTAACAAAATCTTAAATGCGTTTATCGGAGTATGTTATCTCCCCCAAGTGAAAAGCGTTTAAAACAGTTTAAAAGGGGTAAGTGAAACTCACTGTTTGCAAAGAATTCCAAAAAATAAATCACCAAAGGATGCGCGTCACAGAAAAACTCTCTCTAGCGTTCTAAAACAACAAAGAGATTTTTCTAAGTGTCGGAACTATTATCGAGTCTCTAGACTCGGCACATAATACCTATGCACACAATATGTTTCGTGTTTCGTTTGTGAATCGTGTGTGACTTTAACAAGTACATTTGTGATACACTACATGTGTGAGCAATTATTTACGTGTCATGTATTAATAATGTACACCACTAGCAATTACTCTCCGTGAGGGCAATTTGGTCAACACATAACAATTAACTAGCAATTATTCCCCGCAAGGGCAATTTGGTCAAAACACGACAATTAATTAGAAATCCTTCCCCTCAAGGGCAATTTGGTCAAAACACGACAATTAATTAGCAATCATTCCCTTCAAGGGAGATTTGGTCAAAACACGACAATTAATTAGCAAATACCATGTTTCATGCAACTTTTACAAAATTCAGCAACTAGTTTCTTAACGACAGAATTCTACTTGTAAAACTAGTCTATTCCACCGATGATAGCATCTCAATTAATTTACCAAAAATCATCACAAAAGAATATATGTATTAGGTTTCCAGAAAATATTTTATTTTATTTTTATTCCACATATATTTCTCACAATGATCGATTTACCATAGCAAACTCACAATAGTCGAATTTATGCGCAACAGAATGTTATTTCAAATTCCTGTTAAATGAAAAATCCAACAAGTGCAAGACCACTTGGGTTAGGTTCCTAACTCAACAAGTCAACTTCCAGAAGTGGAACCAACCCAATTGGTCTCGTAGTTCATGAGATATAACATTTACAAAACAACCTAACAGCAGGTCTAACAACTCAGCTGTGCACAACGTTTTTGTAAAATCATAAAGGTTAACTTATACACGTCCAAAAATTGCAAATTTATATTCTCTAGAAACTAGACTCAACCTAGTTTACTGTAGTATCAATAATCTCAACCAATTTTCACATTTACACCCAGATACAGTTAATTGAACATCAACAACACAATCTGTCCAGAAACTGTTTGCAACAAAACTCAACATATTAACCATCTATGGATCATAATCCGTTCATATAATACTCTAAACACCATAACCACTATCCATGCATATCAATTACACCATACATACATGGTTAGGGTTTTATTTGATCTCAAAATCAAAGACACAACAATTAACATGTAACAATATCAATTCTAGTTATCAAATCATCATCAATACACCATCAAATCAAACAAAATCATATGAACACAATAACATATAGAAATCGGACCTAGGGTTTATAATTAACCCATTGAAAATCGAAAATTAAGCATAGAGGATGCATAGGATAGTTTTTTATACCTTCCTAGCACCTTAATCTTCAATCAAAAGCTTGAAAGATTGCTTGTATGTGTGTGTGTGAATGGCGATCGCAAGAGTGGGGGAGGGGGGGGCTGGCCGATCGGTCTAGTGAGGGAAAGAGGGAGATTAGGGTTTTAGGTTTATTATTATTAATAATAATAACATGTTACATCTAGGTCCCTCAACTTTCAAAAGTTACTTTTCTAACTTAATTAACTAGTTCTAGCACATTGAGTTAACGTTTATAACAATGTTATCACATAACACATAAGTCTAACACATAATCATCACATAATTATTGTTTTGACGTTTTTCGTTTTTTCACCAATCGTTTGCGTCAACTCGTTTGCGTTTCGGTGCAAATCCCGAAAGACTACACATGTAGTAAGTGTTAAGCGTCATTTAAACCCTAGTTTAAATGTAATGAGGTGTGTGTAACGCCCTGAAATTCGATTGGTAAACTAGGATCGTGAAATCATCGGAAACTATAGACTTTGGGATTCTGGACGATAAGTTCGGAACCCATATCATTGGAAAAATCTGCTTTTATCATTTAAAATGTTTATTTTATAAAACGACATTTACGCCTGAAAAATATTAATTTTTATGCTTTCGAAAAATTAAATGTTCTTATTTAAAAAGATTTCAAATAATTATTCGGAAAATGGTTTTATAAAAGTTTTGCTGAAAAAGTTTTAGTTTGTTTAAAAACTTATGAACTCGACTAGTCTTGACCCGTCGGTAGCCTAAACCCGAACCCGAGTCACCCGAGTATTTAAGCGGAAAATCAAGTATTCTTACACCATCTCTTTCATTTCCACCAACACTTCCCACCCAAACACTCTCATTCTAGAGAGAGAAACTAGAGAGAGAAAGTCTTCAAACTTCAAATCCGAGTCCACAATTCTGTTCGTTGTTATTCTTGGTAAGATCTTCTTGAAAATCATCCATTTTCATAACCATTTTCGGCCTCAAATCGAGCAAAAACACCCATTTTCGTTTCTAGAGTTTTCGGTCAAAAACCGTCTTGTTTTGGTGTCAAAATGCAGGCTTTTGTGTTTAAAATCACTAGGAATCGATAGCCCTTTCAATCCCGAGCATTTCCATGTCAAAAACTTCGATTTTGGGTCAAAAATCTGGAAAATCTGAAAAACCCGTAGGTTTCTCCGTCGCCCAGCTTGAAGGAGTCGAATCAGACTCATTCGATCGAACCAGTCGATCGAATCAGTCCAGTCGATCGAATAGGAAAGCAACCGAATGGTCTCCAACTCATTCGACCGAATGAGTTTCGTATTCGATCGAACGAGTGTCTATTCGATCGAACAAGTTCCATGTTCGACCGAACGAGTTTTTCCAACTGGTTCGACCAAATGTGTTTCTAGTTCGATCGAGTGTGCCTCAGATTCGACCGAATGTGTGTCTATTCGATCGAACGTGTTCCTATTCGATCGAATCAAGCCAGAACCAAGCTGTTTTCGTCTTTAAAACCCAGTTTTTGCTCGAGGCCGCGTAAGCTCGTTTTCTTAGACTTATAGCACGTTGTTAACCTTATATATATGTTCAACTCTAGGCTAAGGAGATCTATTGTAGCACCATCCTAACCCGAGATCAAGGTGAGTTCATAGCCCCTATTTAAGCTTTTCAAAACTATGGGGTGGAAACATGGTAACTTTACACGTTTGGATAAAATCATTTATGCAAACACTCTTTAAACTATAAACTTTTGGATTTCTACACACGTGCGGAAATCCACAAGCTTTTTAAGAATCTATAAACTTTGGAAATCTATGAACATGGGGAAAACCCATCAACTTATGGAGATCTAAGAACATTGGAAATCAATGAGTATGGGAAATTCTATGAACATTGACATCATGGGAATGGGAATCATATTCATATCATCATAGTCATTGTGTCAGCATGGAAATCTAGAGATCAAAGCATCATGAGTTGAATTGGACGTGAGAGTCTATTCTACTCTCGGTAGAACTCGCGACCATGAGTGGCATTCTATTCTCGGTGGCACTCGTAACTCTTGGGATTTCATACTAGTCTCGGTGAAATCCATAACTCTTGAGGACCTATACTAGTCTCGGTAGGGACCAAGGGAACCCAGGATTCTTTGGGGAGTCTATCCTACTCTCGGTAGAACCTAGCTGAGTCCTGGATGACAAGAACGAGGTAGTCTTGGTTTAAGTCTTGCGTGGGATCAATCAAGTCTTGTGTGATCATTGAGTTTCATCATCATTCATCATCATCATCATTTATTCACCATCATCTTGGATACTAGTAAACAGTGGGATCTTGGTGTTGGTTTATCTAGTAAACTTAGCATGCTCAAATCTATATGTCCTTATTTATGCTTAACTGCTATGTGCTACATGTACCGTTGGGAGACCACAAATCTTTGAGTAATCTTATCACAAACGACTCTAATGGGAGAATAATAAGCCCGCTGAGAGTCCAGGAGAACATTTCATGTTTTACTTACTACAAAAACCTCTTTGGGAAAACCAAGAGACCTTTTCTTACAAACCATCTTAAAACCGGGTATTATATCCAAACATAGTAGTATAAGTTGTAGGAGTGGTGGGTTAGCCGCAGGTACACCCTATATATAAACCCCTACAACCTATACTAGTATGTTTGTGTATAAACTCTTTTTCTTTAAACCTATGAATTCACTCATCTACTTTATGTAGTTGACAGTTTGTTACATGTTTTCAGGAAATAATGCAGCAAGAAATCCCTAGCAAGTTTAGAGGCCTTAGAGAGATGAAGGCTAGTCTAGGAGTTGTTTGGAAACTTGATATTTTGTATTAAAACAATTTGTTTCATGTTACCTGGATGGTGTAATATTTGACATTTTGGTTATGTTTATGCATTTAGACTTTTATACTATTGTGCTCAACAATCACGACTTAGTCGCCGCGCCTCGATTATTCCGCCATCACGATCGGGGTGTGACAGATTGGTATCAGAGCCAGTGGTTATAGGGAATTAGGAAACCGACCTAGACTATAACCTAGGATCCTTGACTCTAGATAGCTCATGCATCACAATCACATGTCTACACTTATATACGTGCTGCGTGCTTATGTGTTGTATATTAACTGTTAATCTCTTGAGCCATGTCATTCTGTGTTCTTGGTATAATCTATGTCCTCTATTCTTAATCTTTGGCGTGTCATCGATTCTATCTAACGCTCGTTTTTTTTTCGTTTTGTCAAGAATGCCTCCCAGACGTGCACCCGCCCCCTTGGACTCCGCTGATCTAGCCAACCTTATAGCCCAGCAGATCTCGGCTGTGTTACCAGGCATGGTAACAGCCATCAGCCAGGGGCTGAGGCAAGAAGGAACCTCTGGGGCCAACCAAATTCCAGCTCAGAACGCAAATGAACCAGCAAATAAGCCATACAAGGACTTCATGGCTACCAAACCCACCAGCTTCAGCGGTTCAGAAGGCGCCGTTGGTCTCCTCCAGTGGATCGAAAAGATGGAGGCTGCCTTTGTTATTAGCTCGTGCCCTGAGACACTGAAAGTCACGCACGCGGCAAGCATGTTGTCTAAACGCGCGCTGACCTGGTGGAACAACGAGATAAGAACCCGCGGGCGTGAGGCTGCCTTGGCCATGACCTGGTCGGAATTTGTAGCTTTGGTTACCCGCGAGTTCGTACCTCGCAGTGAGGTGCAGAAACTTGAAGCTGAGTTTTGGGTGCACAAAATGAAGGGCGCTGATCACCAAGGGTACACGGAGCGTTTTCACGAGCTCTCCCTTCTCGTACCACACTTGGTCACCCCTCCCTCCCGGGCTATTGAGCTTTACATCAATGGCCTACCTGACACTGTCCGTGGAATCGTTATCGGGGCTGACCCATCAACCCTACAAGCGGCCATTGAACTAGCTGCCCGACTGACCCAGGACCAGGTTAAGACTGGGGTCCTAGCCAAAGGTACGGGCAAGGCCGCTGAGGGCTCATCCAAAAAGATCAACCGCATCAAAAAGCGTAAGGCTAGCAGTTACGCGATGGTTACTCCCGCAACCCCAATCAGCTCTGTCGCTCCTGCTCCCACCCCTTCTGGAAGGCCAAAGAGGGAGTACACTGGGGTTCACCCCAAGTGCGGCACTTGCCAATTTCATCACCCTGCCGGAACCCCCGTGCTGGAAATGCACGAACTGTGGACGTTTGGGGCACCTAGCGGAACGCTGCAGATTTCAAGGTAATCAACTGGCAATACAGAGCAGCAGTTCCCAACCCAGCAACACTCGAAGCTGTTTCGAGTGTGGAGCCACGGACCATTTCAGGAGCAGGTGTCCTCGTCTTGCAAATCTTCCTCCGGCCCGAGGCCGAGCCTTTACTATTGGCGCTGCTGAAGCTCGCCAAAATCCTGACGTCATTACTGGTACGTTCATCCTTAACAATCTCTGGGTTTCTATTCTATTTGACTCGGGTGCAGATAGGAGTTTTATTTCTAGCGAGTTGGTCCCATTGCTTAATCTAGGAACCTCTGTCTTAGACCCCGCTTTCTCTGTCGAAATGGCAAACGGAGAGTCTACCCAAGTGAACAAAATCGTTCGCAATTGCACGCTTACGTTTGATCAGACGTCTCTTAACATTGACCTCATCCCTATGCAATTAGGAAGTTTCGATGTAATTGTTGGGATGGATTGGTTGTCCATCAACCACGCGGAAGTGGTGTGTGCTGAGAAGCTCATTCGCGTTCCTTGTTCTTCTGGCGAGTCCATAATTATTCAAGGAGAAAGATCAGGCAGATGTCTGAAATTAATCTCCTGCTTTAAAGCTCGGCGATGCCTTCGAAAGAAGTGTCTCGCCTTCCTAGCTCATGTCTCCATCAAGAAATCTTTGGGGAAGAAGCTCTCTGATGTCCCCGTTGTGCGTGAATTTCCAGACGTTTTTCCTAAAGACTTACCCGGACTACCTCCTAGCCGACAAGTCGAATTCCACATCGAATTAGTTCCCGGTGCAACCCCCGTGGCAAAATCTCCGTATCGTTTGGCTCCGTCAGAAATGCAGGAATTATCGAGCCAGCTACAGGAACTACTAGACAAGGGTTTTATTCGCCCTAGTTCATCTCCATGGGGAGCTCCAGTCCTCTTCGTCAAGAAGAAGGACGGATCTTTCCGGATGTGCATAGACTATCGTGAGCTTAACAAACTCACGGTCAAGAATCGGTATCCATTACCAAGGATTGACGATCTTTTCGACCAGCTGCAAGGAGCCACTTACTTTTCCAAGATCGACCTACGCTCAGGTTATCACCAAGTACGCGTCATGGAGGACGACATCGCGAAAACCGCTTTCAGAACTCGTTATGGACACTACGAGTTCCTAGTCATGCCTTTTGGTTTGACGAATGCCCCTGCGGTGTTCATGGATCTCATGAATCGCGTTTGTCGTCCATACCTGGACCAGTTTGTTATCGTCTTCATTGACGATATTCTCGTTTATTCCCGCTCTAAAGCCGACCATGAGCTTCATCTCAGGCTTACCTTGGATCTGCTGAGGAAAGAGCAACTCTACGCCAAATTCTCCAAATGCGAATTCTGGCTAAGGGAAGTTCAATTCTTAGGTCACATCATTAACAAGGAAGGCATTCATGTCGACCCTGCCAAGATTGAAGCCATCAAAAATTGGGGAGCGCCTACAACGCCAACCGAAATTCGTTCATTTCTTGGTTTAGCTGGGTACTACCGTCGATTCATCTCGAACTTTTCAAAGATCGTATTGCCTCTCACAATGTTAACTCAAAAAGGGGAACCATTCATTTGGAACCAAGAGCAAGAAGAGGCTTTCCAAACATTGAAACATAAACTCTGTCATGCACCAATCCTGTCACTTCCTGAGGGTAACGATGATTTTGTTGTTTATTGCGACGCCTCGAGCCAAGGTCTAGGCTGCGTCTTAATGCAACGCGGTAAGGTCATCGCTTATGCCTCGCGCCAACTCAAGAGTCATGAGAGGATTTATGTCACCCACGACTTGGAATTGGGTGCTGTGGTCTTTGCCTTAAAAATATGGAGACACTACCTATACGGTACGAAATGTGTCATCTTCACCGACCACAAGAGCCTACAACACATCCTCAACCAAAGGGAGCTAAACATGCGACAACGTCGATGGGTTGAACTCCTAAGTGACTACGACTGCGAAATCCGCTACCACCCTGGAAAGGCTAACGTAGTGGCTGACGCGTTAAGTCGCAAGGAAAGGACCCAGTTGCATGCGATCCGTATTCAGTCCAATCTTCCCTCCTTGGTTCTTGAAGCTCAAAAGCAAGCGATTGCTGGTGGTGATCTCAAAAATATGCTATCTTGCGGTGCCGAACGGAAGTTTGAAACCAAGTATGATGGTATACTTTACTACTTAAATCGCATGTGGATTCCAAACTCTGAACCACTTCGAGAACTTATCCTGAACGAAGCGCACAAATCCAGATACTCTATTCACCCGGGCAGTGATAAAATGTATCAGAATCTCAAGTCTCACTTCTGGTGGCCGGGTATGAAGAAAGTCATAGCTTTGTACGTCGGTAGGTGCCTAACATGCTCGCGGATCAAGACTGAACATCAGAGACCATCTGGCCTGTTACAAAAACCGATCATACCGCAGTGGAAGTGGGACGAAGTCGCTATGGACTTCATTACCAAACTCCCGCGGACACCCAGCGGTTATGACACGATTTGGGTTATCGTGGATTACTTGACCAAGTCTGCCCACTTTCTCCCTGTCCGCGAGGACTACACTACGGAGAAGCTGGCGCGGATTTACATTCGTGAGATCGTAACCCGTCACGGTGTGCCTAAGGGCATCACGTCTGACCGTGACCCCTCTTTTGCGTCAAGGTTCTGGAAGTCATTTCAGAAAGCCTTTGGGACAAGTGTGAAACTTAGCTCTGCCTATCATCCTGAAACGGACGGACAGAGCGAAAGGACCATACAAACCCTGGAGGATATGCTCAGAGCCTGTATCCTTGAATTCGGTAGTAGCTGGGAGACTCACCTTCCTCTTGCAGAGTTCTCATACAATAACAGCTATCATGCTACCATCAAATGCGCACCATTCGAGGCACTCTATGGCAGGAAATGTCGTTCTCCACTGTGTTGGTCCGAGACCGGAGATTCTCAAATCCTCGGCCCGGAACTGATACAGGAAACCACTGACAGTATCGCCATCATCCAGCAAAGACTTAAGGACGCCCGCTGTCGACACAAGTATTACGCTGACAAACGCCGCAAACCTCTGGAGTTCCAAATAGGCGATCGCGTAATGCTCAAAGTTTCCCCCTGGAAGGGCATTGTTCGCTTCGGGAAAAAGGGAAAGTTTGCTCCAAGGTACGTAGGACCTTTCAAGATCATCGAAAAGGTCGGACCCGTAGCCTATCGCTTGGAATTGCCTCCAGAACTCAGCCGTGTTCACAACGTTTTTCATGTGTCGCAACTCAAAAAGTGCCTCGTTGACGAGACCGCTCAAATCCCGATCGACACGGTTCGCATCGACGACAAACTACACTTTGTTGAGGAACCTGTCGAGATCCTAGATCGAGAAGTCAAAAGGACTAAGCGAAGCCGGATACCCATAGTCAAGGTACGTTGGAACAACCATCGTGGACCCGAGTTCACATGGGAGCGAGAGGATAAGATGGAGGAGGAATACCCTCATCTGTTCGCATAGTCATCATCTTTGTAATTCTAGAAATCTTGGAGTCTATGTAATCGTAATCATGTAATCAGGGACCAATATCAATCAATGAAGTATCATGTTGTTCCTATTTGCTTATAAATATTCTCTTATTTGCATAACACCAAGTTTGGCTACCCATGACTCGTGCTGGAAAACACAAGTTGTGCATACTTAATCATGTAAACATTGGGGTAAACTATGTATCATTGAGCCAAAATTTGTCATCATTCTAGCATTCATGAAGCATGGTTGTGTGTGTGTGTGTGGTGTCGTGTCGATTTTTCTAGCCGCACACAATGGAGTTTATACATTGATACAAGGTGAACTCGTAATTATAGTCCGGAATATAATTACATCAAGTTCACAGGTGTATACGTGTATAAACAATATGCTATTGTGTAACTATGAGTCGTGAACTCAAGCTTCGTGTAGGGAATTAATCAATGAATGTTGAAGGAGTGGTGGGTTAGCCGCTGGTACACCCTATACATAAACCCCTTCGGCACAAGTTGATTATGTCTGAAGCGAGACTTGGAATTAGGGACTCATAGTTAGCGTGGCAGCTGTGAGGCGTTAAATTCAAGAGTTATTGAGGGAATTATTCATTGGAGATTGAAGGAGTGGTGGGTTAGCCGCTGGTACACCCTATATATAAACCCCTTCAATCCGAAATGAATATGTCTGATGTAAAGCTTGAAGGTGATGCCTTGTAGTGGAAAATAGTGTGTCGTCCTGTGTGTCATTGAACTAATAGGAGTCGAAAGAAACACCCAAGTGGAGTTGAGGGAGTGGTGGGTTAGCCGCTGGTACACCCTATATATAAACCCCTTCAACTTGATTTGGGTGGTATCCAAGACGAAAATTAGGGGTAGTGGCGCATAGTGGTCATCATGGGATCATTTGATCTAAAACATCATTGCATCAACTATACTAAGTTCTAAATTTCGGGACGAAATTCCTCTAAATTGGGGAGGATGTAACGCCCTGAAATTCGATTGGTAAACTAGGATCGTGAAATCATCGGAAACTATAGACTTTGGGATTCTGGACGATAAGTTCGGAACCCATATCATTGGAAAAATCTGCTTTTATCATTTAAAATGTTTATTTTATAAAACGACATTTACGCCTGAAAAATATTAATTTTTATGCTTTCGAAAAATTAAATGTTCTTATTTAAAAAGATTTCAAATAATTATTCGGAAAATGGTTTTATAAAAGTTTTGCTGAAAAAGTTTTAGTTTGTTTAAAAACTTATGAACTCGACTAGTCTTGACCCGTCGGTAGCCTAAACCCGAACCCGAGTCACCCGAGTATTTAAGCGGAAAATCAAGTATTCTTACACCATCTCTTTCATTTCCACCAACACTTCCCACCCAAACACTCTCATTCTAGAGAGAGAAACTAGAGAGAGAAAGTCTTCAAACTTCAAATCCGAGTCCACAAATCTGTTCGTTGTTATTCTTGGTAAGATCTTCTTGAAAATCATCCATTTTCATAACCATTTTCGGCCTCAAATCGAGCAAAAACACCCATTTTCGTTTCTAGAGTTTTCGGGTCAAAAACCGTCTTGTTTTGGTGTCAAAATGCAGGCTTTTGTGTTTAAAATCACTAGGAATCGATAGCCCTTTCAATCCCGAGCATTTCCATGTCAAAAACTTCGATTTTGGGTCAAAAATCTGGAAAATCTGAAAAACCCGTAGGTTTCTCCGTCGCCCAGCTTGAAGGAGTCGAATCAGACTCATTCGATCGAACCAGTCGATCGAATCAGTCCAGTCGATCGAATAGGAAAGCAACCGAATGGTCTCCAACTCATTCGACCGAATGAGTTTCGTATTCGATCGAACGAGTGTCTATTCGATCGAACAAGTTCCATGTTCGACCGAACGAGTTTTTCCAACTGGTTCGACCAAATGTGTTTCTAGTTCGATCGAGTGTGCCTCAGATTCGACCGAATGTGTGTCTATTCGATCGAACGTGTTCCTATTCGATCGAATCAAGCCAGAACCAAGCTGTTTTCGTCTTTAAAACCCAGTTTTTGCTCGAGGCCGCGTAAGCTCGTTTTCTTAGACTTATAGCACGTTGTTAACCTTATATATATGTTCAACTCTAGGCTAAGGAGATCTATTGTAGCACCATCCTAACCCGAGATCAAGGTGAGTTCATAGCCCCTATTTAAGCTTTTCAAAACTATGGGGTGGAAACATGGTAACTTTACACGTTTGGATAAAATCATTTATGCAAACACTCTTTAAACTATAAACTTTTGGATTTCTACACACGTGCGGAAATCCACAAGCTTTTTAAGAATCTATAAACTTTGGAAATCTATGAACATGGGGAAAACCCATCAACTTATGGAGATCTAAGAACATTGGAAATCAATGAGTATGGGAAATTCTATGAACATTGACATCATGGGAATGGGAATCATATTCATATCATCATAGTCATTGTGTCAGCATGGAAATCTAGAGATCAAAGCATCATGAGTTGAATTGGACGTGAGAGTCTATTCTACTCTCGGTAGAACTCGCGACCATGAGTGGCATTCTATTCTCGGTGGCACTCGTAACTCTTGGGATTTCATACTAGTCTCGGTGAAATCCATAACTCTTGAGGACCTATACTAGTCTCGGTAGGGACCAAGGGAACCCAGGATTCTTTGGGGAGTCTATCCTACTCTCGGTAGAACCTAGCTGAGTCCTGGATGACAAGAACGAGGTAGTCTTGGTTTAAGTCTTGCGTGGGATCAATCAAGTCTTGTGTGATCATTGAGTTTCATCATCATTCATCATCATCATCATTTATTCACCATCATCTTGGATACTAGTAAACAGTGGGATCTTGGTGTTGGTTTATCTAGTAAACTTAGCATGCTCAAATCTATATGTCCTTATTTATGCTTAACTGCTATGTGCTACATGTACCGTTGGGAGACCACAAATCTTTGAGTAATCTTATCACAAACGACTCTAATGGGAGAATAATAAGCCCGCTGAGAGTCCAGGAGAACATTTCATGTTTTACTTACTACAAAAACCTCTTTGGGAAAACCAAGAGACCTTTTCTTACAAACCATCTTAAAACCGGGTATTATATCCAAACATAGTAGTATAAGTTGTAGGAGTGGTGGGTTAGCCGCAGGTACACCCTATATATAAACCCCTACAACCTATACTAGTATGTTTGTGTATAAACTCTTTTTCTTTAAACCTATGAATTCACTCATCTACTTTATGTAGTTGACAGTTTGTTACATGTTTTCAGGAAATAATGCAGCAAGAAATCCCTAGCAAGTTTAGAGGCCTTAGAGAGATGAAGGCTAGTCTAGGAGTTGTTTGGAAACTTGATATTTTGTATTAAAACAATTTGTTTCATGTTACCTGGATGGTGTAATATTTGACATTTTGGTTATGTTTATGCATTTAGACTTTTATACTATTGTGCTCAACAATCATGACTTAGTCGCCGCGCCTCGATTATTCCGCCATCACGATCGGGGTGTGACAGTGTGCGTTATAGATTCGGTAATCTTTAAGTTTGAATTGACGGAGTTGAGTTAACGGAGTTAACCTGAAATTGACGATTGTCACATTGAAACTTCATGACCCAACACTATACCCTCTTGTACCATGAAATGACTTTTCTCCCAACTTAAAACTAAATTACTTTCGACACAAAGTTTAAAACCTTTTCCAATTCATCAATACATCTTTCAAAAGTTGACCCAAAAATAGAAAAGTCATCCATAAATACCTCAAGTGAATCCCCAACCATGTCCGAGAAAATACTCATCATACATCGTTGAAACGTGGCCGGGGCATTACACAATCCAAATGGCATCTGCTTAAAGGCAAAAGTACCATCGGACATGTGAATGTGGTCTTATGTTGGTCATCTAGGTGGATTGCAATTTGATTATATCTCGAATACCCATCCAAAAAACCATAAATTTTTTGACCCGACAATTTTTCAATAATTTGGTCAATAAAAGGTAGTGGAAAATGGTCTTTTGAAGTAGCCGCATTTAACTTTCTATAATCGATGCACACTCGCCACCCGGTGACCGGTCGGGTGGCGAATTGTTCACCACTTTCATCTTTAATTACCTGGATGCCAACTTTCTTTGGGACTACCTGTGTTGACTTACCCATGCACTTTCTGAAATGGGATAAATAATTCCCTCATCCAACCACTTGATGACTTCTTTTTCACCACCTCTCGCAAGTTGGGATTCAACCTTTTTTGAGTTTCCTGAGTAGGCTTTGCGTTATCCGTGGTGATGATTTTGTGCATGACTATAGATGGACTAACACCCTTCAAATCGGCTATAGTCCACCCAATCTCTGCCTTGTAAGCTTTCAAAACCTTCAACAACCCCACTTCTTGAGCCTCATTCAAATTAAAGGCAATGATAACCGGCAAAGTTTCACCTTCTCCCAAAAATGCATACTTGAGATGACTTGGAAATTCTTTTAATTCAACCTTGGGAGGACAAACCAATGAAGGTTTCGTATCTGAATTAATTTCTGTTGGTAGACTTTCAACCTGATGAGTCCACGGTGGTCTTCCTTCTTGCAATGCCAATGCATCTTGCTTCGTTTCCTCCAAACCCAATGCATAAAATGTGAACCTATTCAGAATCATCACAAACACAAACAACCAACATACCTTCCTCATACTCATGTGGTACACACCCATCTATAATAACTGCCATAAAACATTCTTCACTAGCCAATGAATTAGAAACATTAGTAACCACATTTAAACGCATTTTTCTATTTCCAAAGGCCATATCAACTGTACCATACCGGCAATCAATAATAGCATGAGCAGTGTTTAAAAATGGCCGACCCAATATGACATTTTGTTGTTGTGTTGGTTCAACCGACGAGTAATCCAAAACCAAAAAGTCAACAGGATAATAAAATTCCTCTACTTTTACAATAACATCCCGCACAATCCCCCGAGGAAGTTTATGAAACAAATCAGCCAATACAACTGTGGTCTCAACTCGTTTAAGTGGACCAAAATCATATTAATCATACAAACCCCCCGGTAGGTTACTCACACCCGCTCCAAGATCCAATAGCACCCGTGACATTTGAAAGTCACCCACTTGAATGTTAATCAAGGGCGCTCCCGGGTCTTGAAGCTTAGGTGGGAGGTCACCTTTAAGAATCGCATTCACTCGTTCAGTTAAATCCACTCGTTTAGGAACTTTTTGTTGTCTTTTCTAAGTACACAATTCTTTTAAAAACTTTGTGTAAGCAGGTACTTGTTTTATTGCCTCAAGTAAAGGAAGATTGACTTTGACTTGTTTGAACACCTCCCACATCTCCTCCTTTTGAGGACCCACCCCGTTTTAAAATCACGTTTTTCTTACCTGGATCGATTAAAGTCGAAGGAAATGGAATTGGAACCTCTTCCACTTCCTTGTTTTTATCGTTTAAAAGTTCATTTTTACCCGAATCTTTGTTTGAAAACGAGGATGGTTTAGGGGGTTGAATGGGTGAAGATTGTTCATCTTCACTTTCTGTCCCCGTCACATCCTCTACCACCCCCTTCAACTAATTCTGGTGTGGTATTGATTTGAAACTCCTTACCACTTCTTAAAACACTTACCTGATTAATCGGCACATTGCGAGAAGTAGTATGAGTAGGGTTCACCTTATTGTCACTCGGGAGTTGACCTTTGTTCTTCTTCAAGTTGGATACCTCGGTTGCAAGTTGGCCCATTTGAGTTGTCAATGATTGAATGGCCTTGTCAAGAATTTCATCCTTTTGTACACGAGCTTCATCCAACTGATTCCTCTTCTGCATCTCTTGCTGCATCATCTTTAACATGTCCATCACTTCATTCCCACTTGATGAACTTTAACCGAAGACCCACTTTGATTACCACCCGGTTGATTAAATTGACCTTGATTTCCTTGGTTATTCCCACTTTGAGCATTTCCTTGATTGAAGTATTACTGACGAGGAATAAAGTGGGCTTAAGGAGTCCCTTGGAAATTAGGATTGAGTTGAGTTGATTGATTACCATAGAAAAAATTTGGATGATTTCTCAACCCGGGGTGGTAAGTGTTTGAGTTCATGTTATAATTTCGATTACCACCTCCTTGACCTTGAATTGCATTTACCTCTTCAGCTTGCCCTTCCACACCTGGACACGTATCACTAGCATGTCCTAACCCATTACAACTCGTGCACACATCATACACTTGATTAGAAACTTGAGGTGCTTCATTGTTAACCGCATGCACTTGTGGTCTTGTAATAGCCGACCTTGCTCTTCTTGCGTTTTGAGCCTTTCTCTTTGATGTGACCGACATTTGCTCCAAGAATGCCCAATCATCTTGTTCATAGTTGGTTCCAAATGTACCATTTGTGATTGACATTAAATCCCTCTCATCTTCCGCATTCAACCCCTCATGAAAAGCATTTAACAACTCTCAAAGAGCAATACCATGGTGAGGACAATTCTTGATCATCATATTGAACTGCTCAAATGCTTCATGAAACATCTCACCCGATTGTTGTTGGAAGCTTCTCAAACTTCGTCTTGTATCACTAGTCTTTTGGGCCATGTAAAACTCTTCCAAAAATCTTTGTTGCATCTCGGCCCAAGTATAAATTGATGCAGAAGGCAATGTGTAAAACCATTTCGTTGCGTTTTCTTCTAACGAAAATTGGAATAAAACCAGCTTAACCTCATCCGGTGAAAAACCTTGACCCCCCGATCGTGTTGCAAATCGAATCATATGCCTTCAAATGAAAATAAGGTTCTTCCGTTGCTAGACCCTTATACTTAGGTAAACTTTGGTTCGCATTGGTGCTAACCTCAAACGTTCTTCCATTTTGATTTCGAGGAATAACCACTGGAGATGGGTTATTGGTGATGACCGGTCGAAAATGAGCTTCAATTCCCCTAACCATCTCTCTTGCATGCCTTCTTGGTACCCCCAAAGGCACTCTCGGTTGGCCCATTTTCCGATACACGGGCCTTTGTTGTGCATATTGTTGAAATTGTGATTGGGGATTTGGTTGTTGAGGTTGTTGATATTGCGTTTGTTGTGAAACTTGTTGCAATGGTTGTGGTTGTTGTATTTGATTAACATGTGGCCCACCCCATTGTTGCATTTGTTGTTGCGGTTGTTGTTCGGGTACATACCCAAATTGCCCTTGAATACTCAAGTGATTCCCATCGACTCCACTTGAATATACTTCTTCATACTCTTCATACCCTTCATTGTTATCGCCATAACGTGGCCCACCAAACAAATGCGGGCCCGATCTCAAACCCGGTGAAATATGGGTTATGGGTGGGTCTTGAGGCAATGTATATGGTTGTTGATTGAAAAGTAGTTGTTAAGAGTGGAAAGGTGATTGCTGTTGTGAATTTGATGATTGTCCTTGAATAGGCATGAAGTTGGTCAAGGGTGGAAGACTAGATGGTGATTGAAAGCTAAACACGGTTGAGGTGGGTTCACTTGTGGAACTTGTAGTGGTAATGGGTGCAGTGGATGGTGGGTTTTCTGAATTGATGGGTGGCGGCATTGGCTGTAAAGATTGATCCGAAGCCATGATTGTGGTGTCAGTTGTTTGACTTTGTGTGCTTGGTGACCCAATAATCTTATTCTCCCTTTGAAGAATCCGATTCTGACGAAAAGTTCGCTCGATTTCAGGATCAAAAGCTAACGGTAATGAAGACCGAGAGCCTCGTGTATGCATATACCTGTAAGTACCTGCACACTAGCACAACCCGCGTAAAACTGACAATAACAATTAAACAAAAACAACAAAAGTAACATACGTTGCGTAATACTCACTGGCAACGGCGCCAAAATTTGACATGAGGTCGAAGACTCACTCAAAAATAAACTAAATACAACTAAATAGATAGCAGTAAGTGGGTGTCGAACACAAGGAGTTTGTGGAATATGTGTTAAATAAGTAGCTTTACAGTTAAACTAATAGAAAAGTAAATGACACAAAGTAATCTTCAAGTTGATTTTGATTTGATTGTATGAACTAAAATAAACTAGCAAATAAGTTGTAACGATTGATAAAACAGGTATTCCTCTTGGAGTTCGGGTTATTACGCAACACTCTTGTTAAAGTTCAATGAATAAACCATAATATCTCGGTTTTGTGTAAATATAATTGTTTGTGATTAATCAAGAACTAAGTACTCGGATTCCTAGAATGCGAGGTTGTTACTTGGTAATCAATCAACAATTTTAACCCTAATTCCTTCAACTAAATCTCAATTGTCAACGACACCAAGAACGTATAGATTGAAATTAGGTTTAAACGATATGGACAATTTACAAACAATCACAATAACATCATGATTATACTAACATAAACAATAAGTCAATCAATCCAAGTTCAAGAACAATTAACATAAAGTGTTTCATAAATAACCTTACATCCAAGAGAAACACCACAAGATTAGCCACTCATGGTTTTATGGATCATCATCACATTAATTCTCTTAATCATATGAATCAAAAACACAAAAAAATGTTTACCAACTCCCAAGATAATGATTTTGTCTCCAAAACTCGCCCACAAGTCGTCCCAATTGAAAAGATAGATGAAAAGAGATCCAAAACGGCTTGATAAACAAGAATAAAGTGGCGGTTATGGGCCGGATCGTGGTCCAAGGTCTAGACCGTGGGCCACGGTCTAGACCGTGGGCCACGGTCCACTCCACGGTCTTCATTGTGCCCACGGTACGGTGGGTTTTGGTGTTTTTGTTCCAGTTGAACCGTGGTCCACAGTGTGCACCGTGGGCCACGGTGGAGCTTTTTCCCATTTTCTTGTTTTCTTCATAATTTTTTCATTCCAACTCCGTTTTCTTTGCCGTTTTCGCCTAAGTTCTCGTAACGTCATCCTTTAAATCCTCAAACCTGCAATCACCCGAGTAACAGTAGTTATCTACTTCCACCAAATTTAGTTAATTTAACAACTATACTTCTATCCGTTAACTCGATTAACATCCTTCTGACGAATCACTCGTCATTAAGTAAGGTCGTCTGCACAAGGAATCATTGGAAGTGAAATTCATGTTCATTATTTAATAATTTAATTAACTAAATGGACAAATGATGCCAAGCAATTTATAATTTGATTTAGTTGTAAACTCTTACAGAAAACAGTGACATACCTCAAGTTCAGGCGAAGGAATGAACCAACTGGCCAAACTTATACCAATTAGGGAATTAAACAGACATAATTCAATTGTTAGAATAGGGAAATAATTACGAGACACATTAGTATGGTTATGATGATTCAGATAACTTAATCCGACGAATTGACACAACGGAACGTGGTCTACTTAATTACTATTTCGTTAATATAAAACCTAGAATCTATCAATGATTAATGGTAAACAGTTAATGACGATAAGAACTTAATCCTAAATGTTGATGAACACAAACCAAATAATTGATGATAAATGTAAATCTTAGAAAAACAACGGTTTAACCGATTCAAACAAACATAAAGGTTCAATCAACCAAAATATTAATCAAAACTATAGCCCAATATTAGTGACAATCGCAAAACAATCAGTTTCATATGCAAACCAAACACATGAAGCGGTCAAGAATGGTTTAGCCTTGCTTCTACATCATGAATCCTTCAACTGTTGGTTAGAATCTTGAATCCATGGATGAATTTAGGATTGAGAGGTGTTAAGATGGTGTACAATGGTCCCAAAATCGTCCTTAGTGGTTAGGGTATGAAGGTTAATCGACTTTGGGTTTAACTGGGCTTAAATATGGAAGAAAATCCTCAAAAAATTCATTCCCTGTCAGGTCCACCATAAGCTATGGTGGAGCTACCGTACATTACGGTGGAGGGTTAGGAAAAAGTGTCATAAGCTATTCGTAAGGCAGAAAAACAGCACCATAAGAACTTAATCCTAAAAACAGCATCGTAGCTTACGGTGGGCTCCACATTTACAGTGCTATTTTTCTACCTTACGGCCAGCTTACAGCATTTTTACGAACCCTCCACCGTAAGCTACGATGGCTCCACCGTAGCTTGTGGTGGAGGTGACATTAAGATTCTTCAATTTTCTGATTTGTCTCGTCGAGAAATCCGAAGTTCACATACTATGGTCCCGTAACTCATTTTCTAGCCCCGAATATGCCTATTTTACTTTTAAACGCACGCGAATCCATTTCTAACTCCCCCGAACTTTAAAGCATCCATGTAACAGCCTCTAATTGGTATATTTAATATTCCAAATTAGTTCCTTTAAGCTTCGAGCACCTGCAATCATAAAACCAATCAATGTAACCATGTTTGATAGATATAAACAAGCACTACACAAGATATTAAACACTTTAAACACATGATTTCACCTATGGATCAAGTGTACCCTCAAATAGTTTAATCTGATAATGATATCACGATTCCAAGATTAACACAAGTTGCTATATTCAATTCATCATCATGGTATTCAATCATCATCACGGTATTCAATCACGATTCTACTTCATTTATGTTAATGTTAATTCTAATTATTTCAACACCCCACCACCAATTTGAACCACCCTTTACAAGAATACAAACACAAATGACAATTATGATATCTATAACTCTAAGTCATGATGTTACAAACAACATATTCATCCAACTTCTTGATTAACAAAGTTCTACTTATTACTTATCAAACACTACTAGAAAACTGGGCATTTGCGACCGCCATTTCGGTCGCAAAACAGTCGCAATTGCAATGTTGCGATCGCTTTGCAACCGAAAATGCGGTTCGAAAAACGCAGGTCGCAATTGCTCTGTTGCAACCATTTTGCGACTACTCATATTTGCAACCACTCTACCGTCGCAAAGCTTTCGACCACTACTGCCATCGCAAATCTTGCAACCACTGCTGCCATCGGAAATTTTTCCACCACTATTGTTGTCGGAAATTTTGCCACCACTCATTCGATCCCAAACTTTGCCACTACCCCGCGGTCGGAATTTTTGCGACCACCCTAGCAGTCGCAAGTTTTGCGACCACTACTGCAGTCGCAAATCCTGGACGTTTTTTTGGTCGCAATGCAGTCTACACCTTTATATGCTTAAAAATAATTACCAAATTGTTTTTATATATAAAAATACTTACAAAATCATACACATATAAATGCAAACACAAATCAAACTAATAACTTGTATCAAAGATGTTCAATATTAACAAAATGTTATACGAGTTCTAAAAACAAATAAAAAAGATGTTATTCTATCTATATACATTAATAAAAAAACCAAAACTAACATACTTCTGAACCAAAAGCCCAGTGACATAATTAGAAGCATTAACTACTACAGAGAAGCATGACAGAGCCATTTTCGCTTGTGAAATAATTAAGTTAGCAATAAAAGAAATCTAAGATTGATGGTCAATTGAAACTGAAACATTTATTGTCTTTCAATATACATAGAAAACTAATGGCAAAAACACTAAATACAATAGTCTAGCATCAAAATGTCGGGCTTTGTTAACAAGGAGTCGACATTCGATTTCTTTTTTATCAAGACATGGTTTTCGACAATACCGAGTACACACTTTAAGTAGGACACTTAGAAATTTGAATGAGCACATGTTTTAGGTAAATATTATTGTAAAAACTTAAGTAGGAAGTCAAAAGTGCTTGTATAAACTACCTTCGGTTTTGCAATATCATAGTTTCTGTGTAAGCATTTATTTTTCCCCATGTCATCAAGTTGTTTCTTCACAAGGCAAAGAACTAAAGTCATTAGCCCTATAACAAAAGGATAAAGTAACTTATATATCCAGAGAAGAATACATTCTTGTCGGCTTCAGTTGTGTCGTATCATATTATTAAATATTAACTAAACGTACGACGAAAAAATGAAACTTACATCCAAAAAACAAAATATATTCTTGGCAGCTTTGGTTGTGTCATATCATATTACAAGAGCACTTAAAGCTATGTTTGTAAGGCAATCCTGTACCACATTTTTGCCACCATTATCTCCAAAATTCAAGGGAACACAGTAGAGTAATAAAGCATTAGTTTATGAGAATTATAGTTATATGTTTATATAATATATATGATCTTGGATTTTCAATTGATTGACACAGTGGATGATAAACAGTATATGAGCCCTAACTTAGAGATCTTATTACTTCAAAGTAGTGAAAATACATAACAAATCAACATGAATAAATCTCGGATGCTAGTTAAACAGCAGATGATAAACAGAATATGAACCCTAATTTAGAGTTTGTAAAGCACATGAAATCAACATGAACGGATCTCAATTGCTAATTAGGTTTAGAAATTCACAACTATAAGCATACCTCGATTCCGTTTATCATCCAATGTGTACGGATTCCTAGCTCAAATTCGTCAGAAATTGACGAAAAATATATTCCTACCGAGAGGAATATTGATGAACACATCGCCGTCGGAGATTTGCATAACTCAATCGAAGAAGAAGATGATGTGCCGCCGCCGGAGAAGATGAAAAGAGTCGCCAGAAATTGAAGCGGTCCGTCCAATGCTTAATCGAGAGCGATGGATTGATGCAGACGGATTGTGAAATCAAGTTTGTTCTAAGTGTGTCATGGGCTCCGTACATACGCCGATTATTAATTAAACGATGGAGAACAAACCTGTTTAATTATGTATATGCTTTTTTTTCTGCGGCACTTTCGATTAATAAAATGAATACAATTCCCTTAACTAAACCATTTGTAAAAATTCTGACCGTTTTACAAAAATTCTGATCACGGTTGCAAAAACTCCGACCGCTTAGGCACGGTTGCAAAAAATCCGACCGTACTCTAGCCATCGGTTGCATAATTTCCAACCGCCTAGTCACCGGTTGCAAAAACTCCGACCGCTTAAGATAAACGGTTGCAAAAAATCACATCGCTTAGGCACGGTTGCAAAAACTCCGACCGTCTAGCCACCGGTTGCAATAATTCCGACCGCCTAGTAACCAGTTGCAAAAACTCCGACCGCTTAGTCATCGAAAATAATCAGTGGCAAAATCTTCGACCGCTTAACTACCGTGTCAAGTAACTATGGTTTCGGTAGCAAATTTGCTAAATCGGTCGCTAAAATTGCCACCGTTTTTTTTCGGTAGCAAATTTTGGTGACAATTACTCAATTTTCTAGTAATGAAACAACATATTCATCCAACTTCTTACTTAACAAAGTTCTACTTGTAACTTACCAAAGCAAGTTGCTTTATTTTGTACTAAATAGTTTTACAAAAACTTATTATTATACATTTTTTAGTTAGATTTATAGACTGAAACTACAATTATAATGGTTTTATATCTGCACATGTTTATGGATCAAAAATCAATCTGAATTTTGTACAGATTCTCAATTTATATTCAAACAATCATTGAAGAATCAACTAACAGTAGGATTAAATATGCATATGGATACAAGATTTAATAGAGATTTAGACGCTCAATGATGTCAACTTGGTACACTTATATTCTTTGGACTTGAGCTTTGATATATTATTTGAAGGATTAGAACACAGGCTAGTAAAATATCATGCTATGTCAATTTTGACTTGGAAACTCATATGTATTTACGTACATGTATAAAAAAATGGATAACATGGGTTCAATCCATTGTGACACCCTTGTTGTTCTAATATTTGTAACGCTTAAATACTAAATGAGAATTTAATCCATAAGACATTTTCATTTATGCGTGCGTTTGTATTATTGTGAGAATTATTTAAGTTGATTATCACTACAAGCGGCTACACATGTCGCCACTAAAAAAAAGGCGTCGCTATACGTTTAGCGGTGACTTGTTGCAACTAATAGGTTGCCGCTAAATGTCCGTTGCTAAACGGTAAGGCGTCGACGCTAATACGTCTCTGGATTTTATGCCGGAAAGTTTGCCGGAAAAAGTTGCAGGTGGCCGGGGCACATTTTAAAACCATAAAACATGATTATTAATCAAATTCAGCATGAAAAGAAATAAAACATGAGTAATTTCTTATTAAAAATGGTTAAATTACAATATTTCTACAAGAACTTACATAAAACTACAAGAATGGTCAGTGGCCGGAACCAAAAAAAATGGTGGCTGAAGTTGCACCTTGCCAAAGTTTGATGCCTTGACGATAGCCGGAGCTTGAAAACACAATGGCGGAGCTTAACAGTAGCTGGAGGTTGAAAACATAGTGGCGGAGCTTGACTGTGGTGTGTGTGGTGTTGAAGAAGATGGGGTGATGGTTGACGGTGGTGGAGGTTGACGGCCAACTTTACTTTGAGCTTCCAGTGGAGATGGCTTCAAAAATGTGGTGTCGATGAGTGGTTGAGTGAATGAGTGGTGGTGGCTGGATAAGTATATGGGTTGGTGGGAAGAAGATTGGTATTATTGAGAAAGAGATTTGGTTTGTTCAGCCATTTGATCAAAGTTTAATCAACGGTCAGGAGTGCTATATGAACAGTTCATGCGGATCAAGCCATTGCCCCCGCTAATAGTGGGCGTTGCCGCTAAAGGCTTCGCCACTATTGCTCACTTTCTTGTAATGTATGGACCTTTTCAAGCGCATCTTGTTCTAATTCGATTAAGCATTGAGTGTACCTTAAATAGTTTAATCTAATAGTAATATCACAATTCCAAGATTAATCCAAGTTTTTTTATTCAATGCATCATCACAATATTCAATCACGGTTCTGCTTCATTTACGAGTACATTAATTCTGATTATTTCTACACCACACAAACATTTTGAACCAACCTTTACAAGAATACAACCACAAACGTCAATTATGACATCTATGACACTAAGCCATCACATATACATCCAACTTGTAACTTAACAAAGTCCTACTTGTAACTTACTATAGCAACTTGCTTTATTTTATACTAAAACACTTTTACAGAAACTTATTATTGCAAAACTTTAGTTAGATTTATAGACTTAAACCAAAATTATGATAGTTTTATCTGTCCACATGTTTATGGATCAAAAATCAAATTGAATTTTGCGGAAATTATCAATTTATATTCAACAATCATTAACTAACAGTAGGATTAAATATGCATGTAGATACAAGATTTACTAGATATTAGACGCTTAATGATGTCAACTTGGTACAGATATCCCCCTTTTAACCCACACGACGCCCATTTTACCTTTATTAACCGGAAACAGAGGTCTTGCTGATCAGTTTTAAATCGTCTGGAATCATATCTTCCATTGGTACTCTGGCTGACATTAGTGTCTTTAACTTCTTTCACAATAGCAACATCAACAGCCTCAACGACACCATCACCACCGGAATCATTGTCCACATAGCAAACGGTGCAGTTTTGCCTTTAGGTTCTCTCTAGCACATTTATTATACATGTCACAGAAACTATTTGTTTATGTGGTTTTCAGTCAAGGAGAATTGGGTCGATATGCCTAGTTGGTGGATTTATTTTGATGTGGGTATTGTTCATAAGTAGTTTTATTGTCATCGTTTAATACACCGAGAGAGAACTTGATTATGACTTTGTTGTAATTTTAACATTTTGATATTGAGTTCATTTGTTGAATGAATTTCTCAATTTATTTTATTGATTTGTCTCGTTATAGTCTATTTTTTCTTCTTTTTATTTGTTTCATTATTGTCAATGTATTTCTCAGTTTATTTTTTCTATTGTTTCCATTATAGTTTTTCTTACTTCTTGTTTTCATGAAAGTTATAGAGTGATGCTACACACACTAATGTACATTGAAAGATATCTATGTTTATGTTTTTCAAAAATAAATTAACTATTCATTTAAGATATTTAATTTTTTATAGTTTTTAATTTTTCTAACAGCGATTCTGATTTATTATTCTTCAAGTAAGTGTCAAAATCGTCCCCAAAGTTTGTACACATTTGCGAATTTCGTCCAAAAATAATTTTTCGCAATTAGACCGTTGATGCTTCCCAACCGTTGTCAATTTCGTCCAAATGTTAACTTGGTCTAAATTTAATGTTAACTCTGGGGTGTTACTGTTCTTTTACATGTTCGTTTACATTATTATTATTATTATTATTATTATTATTATTATTATTATTATTATATTGAGCTAAACCCTTTATATGACTAAAAATAAAGAAAAATAAACTAACGGATACTATATTGGATTCAAACATAGGAATCGTGAGATGTTATATATGCCATCGAACAAACTACTACTGCTACTTTAACAAACATGTAAAAGAACAGTAACACCCCTGAGTTAACGTTGAATTTAGACCGAATTAACAATTCGGACGGGCGGTTGAGAAACATCGAGGGTCTAAATGCGAAAAAAATATTTTTGGACGAAATTCGCAAATGTGACCAAACCTTAGGGACGATTTTGGCACTTACTCATATAATAAAGAAAGAGTGAAAAGACATGTATATCTCTGATTTAACGATTAAATTTAACAGGGTTGGTGATTTGGATGTAATTGACAAGAATTAGGAAACGTGGATGGTCCATGTGCAAAAAATAAACTTTTTAGACTAAAATCGCATTATTTGCCAAACAACAAAGACGGAAACGACACTTTACTCTTATTCTTCTATCATTTCTATGTTTCACCTTTTCTCCTCGGGTAGGACTAAGCATGCTACATAGTCATTAGACTAGCCCGCCAAACACATTTAAACAATTATAATTATTTAATTCTGTAAACCTGTGCATACCATTAATTGGGTTTTATATGATTTACTTAAAATCTGAACTTTGCATATGAGTTTCCCAATATTTGGGAATAAGAAAGCAATAGATATAAGTTTTCCTAATAGAGATTTTAAATATGATTGTTTTAATTGCTGACTATATTCATTTTGCCAGAAGAAAACAACCATTTCCTTCATTTTAACCATTTAAGTGGCGTGTTCCTTATATAGATTGCAAACGAGACATTTTCTTTAATGTGGACAGTCCAAGTTTATGGAACTGAGCATAGAGAACTTGAGAGGTATGCATTTAATTAGTTGTATTTACAATAGCAAATGCATGCTTAAGGTTTAATTGGACTCATGCTAGTTTTGTCCACAGTGTAAGACACTAAGACAATGGACTAGCAAAACAAGGTCGGCTTTATGGAATTTGGAATTGCAGTTTCAACACGCCGTTACCATTCTACATTACTACACTGGTTATGCCATCCTCCATTCCCGTCACGTCTCTATCGCAACGCTCGGGCATATAGCAACTATATATTTTGTAACAAGACAATCACAACCGTTATGAATAAAAGATAAATCGAGAATTGTATTTTTATTTAAAATATAACCTATTGCATGCAGTAGCAGTAAATTGTATTTTTGTAATGAATTTTGTTGCATGCAGTAGTAACTATGAAATTTTTTGTGAACCCAATCAGTTTTCATGCATAGCATTTAATTTACAGTTGCAGCCTTCACGTGAACCGATTCATAGTTACAGCCTCCTATTCGCTATTCGCCAATAGTTAATTAAAAGAATTAGTTTGATCATTATAAATAACAAAACAAAAGCCAAATTTGGGAAACTTTTACAAAGGACCAAAAATGGCCTCTCTTCCGGTGTTGACTGTTGTTGAACAAACACAAGTATCGCCACCAGCGGCCACCGTAGGCGAAAGGGTGTTGCCGCTCACTTACTTCGACTTTGTATGGCTAATGCTACATCCTATTCACTATCTATTCTTTTATGAGCTTCCGATCGCACAAACTCAATTCATCGAAACTATTATTCCAAAGCTCAAACACTCGTTATTAATCACCCTTCAACATTTTTTCCCTTTTGCTGGTAATTTGTTCGTATATCCTACCCCTACCAAAAAGCCCGAAATCCGTTACGTTGAAGGTGATTCTGTCGCGGTTACTTTCGCAGAATCTAACCTTGACTTCAACGAACTAACGGGTAACCATCCCCGAGATTGTGGAATGTTTTATGACCTAATACCTCTATTGGGTGAGGCTGATAAAACTTCAGATTTCACAAAGATCCCGGTGTTCTCTGTTCAAGTGACGCTTTATCCAAACTCGGGAATCTCTGTTGGAATGACAAACCATCATGGCCTCGCCGACGCCAGCACCCGGTTTTTTTTCTTGAAGGCGTGGATGTCGATTGCTCGACTTGGTACCGATGAGTTGTTCCTACCTAATGGAACTTTACCCGTTTATGATAGAGTGGTCAATAACCCGAAACTAGATGAAAATTATTTAAATTTGATCAAAGTTGAAACGTTTAAAGACGAGTATCCGCCCCCAAAACTATGTAGCCCAACTGATAAAGTTCGAGCCACGTTTATATTGCCTCGAACTGTACTCAACAGGTTGAAGATTTTAGTTTCAACACAACTACCAGCATTAGCATACGTATCGTCTTTTACCGTTGCATGTGCCTATATCTGGAGTTGCTTTGCGAAGACACGTGAGGAGGGGCTGTAAGCATTTTGTTTAATCATCGACTGTAGGGCGCGAATGAAACCCGCGATCCCTGCAGCCTACTTTGGCAATTGTGCTGGAGGGAGAATGGCTATGGAAAACGCCACAAAGTTAAGGGGAAAAGAAGGGTTCGTGACTGCTGCAAAACTGATTGGAGAAAGTCTGCATAAGACGCTGACGGATAAGGATGGAATCGTGAAAGAAATAGACGCATCAGAGGAGAGGTCTCCAGATGGGATTCCGACAACAATTATCGGGATTGCTGGAACACCAAAGCTCAAGTTTATGACGTCATGGATTTCGGATGGGGTAAGCCGAAAAAAATAGAAACAGTTTCTATTGACTATAATGAAGCGATATCCATGAACGCCTGCAAAGAAAATGGCGAAGATGTGGAGATTGGCGTTTGCCTTCCGATTACCGAGATGAAGTCTTTTGTTCGTGTTTTCGAAGACGGGTTAGATGCGTACGTTTAGATCAATTATTTGTGGTTTCCTTGGTTCACTTACTGTTTCCTATCTAATAAATATTTTCATTGGACGCTAAAAAAGAAAATCTCATTGGACCCAAGGGTTTTATATGATCAATGACCAAGACCTCTTGCACCTTTTAAAAGAAAATCTCATTAGATCCATCCTTTTTGGCTTAAATCAAACCGCGATGACTTCAAATTTAAAAGAAAAAGCAATCAAATATGTCCAAGACCTCCGCCATCCCCAAATTGTTGAGAATGATTCAAGAATTGTTATCCATTGAGATTCAAGACCGTTGGGAGTTGTGATAGCTACATATTTGCATATTGGAGTTAATAAAATGTCCTGGTTTTTTACAGAAGTTTGTTTATGTTTATCTAGTCTTTAGTTCAGTTTGTTAGGGTTTGATTAAGTCTTTTATTTTACGTTGTATTGTTGCCTATTTAAGGCCTTTTCATTAAAAGAAATTATCCAATCCTTCAATAAACATTCTGTCATTTATCACTTTGATCCAACAAAGTGGTATCAGAGTAAATTCCAGGTTTTGATATTATCTTGATCGCTTTCCTGATTCCTTAGACAATAAATCTTTTTACCCTCATAACCCTAACCCTAATCTTCTTAATGGCAGCCAACCTAAGTGGTGTACCTTCTACTCCCCTTCCAATTTTCAAAGGAGACGGTTACTAATTTTGGAAGATTAGAATGAAGACCATCCTCATATCTCAAGAGCTTTGGGATTTTGTGGGTACTGGATATAATGATGCTGATGGAGATCGGGTTAGATTACAAGAGGATAGAAAGAAAGATGCAAAGGCCCTGTCTTTGATTCAATCCGCTATGCATAATGAAATCTTTTCTCGTATTGCAGGAGCTTCAACATCCAAGCAAGCTTGGACACTTCTGCAAAATGAATACCAAGGTGATTCAAAGGTTCAGATGGTAAAACTACAAGGGCTTAGAAGAGAGTTTGAAACGATTCAGATGAAGGAGGGTGAACCGGTAGCCGATTTCTTGTCCAAGGTAATGAAAATTGTGAATCAGAAACGATCATATGGAGAGGAGGTGACAGATCAAACTGTTGTTGAGAAGGTACTTCAAAGTTTACCTGTTAGATGGGATCATGTTGTTGCTGCAATTGAAGAGTCCAAAGATTTAAGTAGGCTTTCGTATGATCAGTTGATGGAATCATTACAAGCCCACGAAGCAAGAGTCAACTGCGGAGCCAAGTTCCCGTTGAAGAACAAGTTTTGCAAGTAAGAGAATAAGATAATGTTGGTATGTTTGTACGTGGTAGAGGAAGAGCACTGGTTAAGGGCTGTGGACGAGCACGAGGACATGGAAGGGGTTTTGGACGAGGAAGAAATTCCATCCAATGCTACAATTGTAATGGAATGGGTCATCTAGCCAGAGATTGTTGGAGTGAACCCCAAGCGATTGCAGTAGTAGAAGGTGAAGGTAATGATGATGACGAAGGGCAACTGAATATGGCTATTGCCTGTACGAAGGAAGAGGTCGAAGATGCTTTAATGGCTCTTGATGACACAAATAAAGCAACCAAAGATATATGGTTCTTGGATAGTGGGTGCTCAAACCACATGACAGGTCAAAGGCATTTGTTTAAAGAATTTGATTTATCAAAGAAAGTGAAAGTTAAGATAGGTAACGGAAAGAAAATTCAAGTGGAAGGGAAAGGTGTTGTAAAGCTCGAAGCTATGGCTGAAAAATAGAAATTGATATCTGATGTTCAATTTGCCCCTGATTTGGATTATAATCTTTTAAGTGTGGGACAATTGATGACAGCAGGTCATAAATTGTTATTCGATGAAGGTGTATGCACTATCACAAATAAAAAGGTTGGCAAAGTGGTCTGAACTATCCCTATGTCAAGTAATAATACTTTTCCTCTTGATGTTACACGAACTACTAGTGTTGGTCTATCTATAATAAGTGATGAAACAATCCTATGGCATCTAAGATATGGGCATCTAAATGAAAGAAGTCTGCATGATTTAAGTAGTAAGGGCATGGTGCATGGGCTGCCAACCGTGGAACATTTGAATGTATGCGAATGGTGTGTAGAAGGAAAAAAAGGCACGTGAAGCCTTTCCTCGATATTCCTCTAGAACAACTCAGATCCTTGATCTAGTTCATGCTGATGTGTGTAGCTTGATGCCGATTAAGTCCTTGGGAGGTAACACATTTTTTCTGTTGTTCATAGATGATCTTAGTAGAATGACTTGGGTTTATTTCATTCATGATAAATTAGAATTCTTTGCTAAGTTCAAAATATTTAAAGCTAAAGTTGAAACAGAAACTGGATTAAAGATAAAGGTCCTAAGAACAGATCGTGGAGGAGAGTTTATCTCTAATGAATTTATGAGATATTGTGAAGTTGAAGGAATAAGAAGGGACTTAACAGCTCCTTATACTCCACAACAAAATGAAGTATCAGAAAGAAAGAATCGAACACTCATTGATATGGCGACCAGCATGCTGCAAGAGAAAATTTTAAGCAAGGTCTTTTGGGGTGAAGCAATTGCTACAGCCGTTTACATTAGAAATTTATCTCCTACTTAAGCATTGAATAAGCGCACTCCACATAAGGTATGGTATGGTTATAAAGCATCTGTTCATCATTTGAAAGTATTTGGGTGTGTAGTGTATGGGTTAAAACCCAAACAACATAGAAAGAAATTTGATTGCAAAACAAGAAAGCATATTCATATTGTATTCACCTAATTCAAAAGCTTACAGATTGTATGAATTCAAAACAAGAAGTGTGGTGATAAGTAGAGATGTCACGTTTGATGAGTTGGCTAAATGGAACTCAAAAGGTGAAGGGAAACATGAACTGGGTAATGATTTGTTAATGAGTATCAGTGGAACAAGTGGCAGTTCAAGAGCTGAACATAGTCTTGATGATAATCTCTTAAGTGATGAATCAGATGGAGAGCCCTCTCACCATCAGTCTAGTCCAAACAACCAAGCTGTGAGGACACCCACATCAAACCGGGCAGATACAAGCGCAGGTGACACTCCTGATAGTAAAACCCCAAAGGTACGATCACTTGCTGATGTATATGATTGTACTAGTCCTATGCAGGACTTTCAAGCTTGTCAGTTTGCTTTTTTGTCCATTGAACTATCCTCTTTTGAAGAAGCAGCCAGTTATCATGATTGGATGGATGCTATGAAAGTTGAAATACAAGCCTTAAAGGACCATACATTACAAAAAAATGCCATTTAGTGGCATACATTTTTAATGGCGTTGATGTGAGCTAAATTAGACATAAATTATATAAATATTTCTTACACTTTTAATTAATGTTGAGTCAGGTCTTTATTGAATATTATTTTTAATTGGTTAATATATAAGTTTTTAAGGTTCTAAGAGATAATGAGCTAAAACTATGTACTTTTTCTAAACTTGTGACCAATGAGTGAATAGTCGAATATTATTATTACTACCCACCTTTATTTATTATTGCTAAACATTTATTTTTAAAGGTTTTAAAGAACCACGTCTCATTAGTAACAACAATTATATCATTTAATTCCAATTTTGAAATTTCAATACAAATCACAAAGTTTAATTTTGTTATGGACAGTGACGTTAATATTGGAAGGGTGGCTAAGTTATTTTATTGGGCTAGGGATTATTTTGA
This sequence comes from Bidens hawaiensis, assembly GCF_021521415.1. Taxonomy (NCBI): domain Eukaryota; kingdom Viridiplantae; phylum Streptophyta; class Magnoliopsida; order Asterales; family Asteraceae; genus Bidens; species Bidens hawaiensis. The sequence goes on from NW_027502068.1 coordinate 64,211, forward strand.
AAGGCTCATGTCACGGGTTCACTAAAAAGTGAAGTAGGCTGCAAGAAAGGTTAGGAGGGAAGTCGGTTGGAGCTTGGAGAATAAATAATTAGTTGCACGACTATATTAAGAGGGAGTGGCTGTTGCAATCGAATTATTGGATAGTTTATCTCTTGGACAGAAGAAGGGCAGCCGCAAGTTGGGGTTTCAAAAAAGAAAGCCATTGGTTCAACACCTATTCATCCAAGCACAATTATTATTCGGCTTGAATTTATTGTTTTCATTATGAACTCATTATTTGAACTTATTTATTTTGGTTTATTCTTAAGTATGGTTGTTGGGTAAACCCTTAGACCGTATAGGCTTATGATGAACTTACTTTGACGTTTTGATTTGACTTGGGATTATTTATTGTTATGGTTTTTATAATTTAGTAAAAGATTTATTTATATTAAATTGATGCATATGGATGCTTAGGATTGTTTGGTGAGTTTTATTCCATAGTTTTTCTTGATAATTGTTTGTCATATGATAGGATTGCTATTAGGTCAATTACTTCGTGTTTTTGATTATTTTATGATTGATGTCATGATAAGATTATAGGAATAATATTGTCAAATAAACCTAAGTGTGCTGCAAACCTAAAATTTGTAAAGTGCTAGGTTATCGATAAGTCTTTACTATTTAATCTTGCTAGATTTAGTTCTTCGTAAGGAGTCCGTCTAGGGTTGATTATTTATTATTGTTTATCAAATCAATTAAGTATAGTAAATTACCTTTGATTTCCGCGCTGTAAGGTAGGATTTCGTATAAAAGAACTAAGTTATAAACAATTGGGTGACCGTAAGCGAACTTGATTTTTAATACTGGTGTGCGTTAAAACTTGTTAGAAATCCATAGGTTTCTCTTGAGAAGGGTCAGGGGTCCTGTTTGGGTTTTCTTATAAGTGTCCATTTTATGATCCCAGCCCATAACTAAATATTTTCCCGAGTCAATTCATTACTAAAATTTAGGGGATTCTAGCCTAGGTAGTTTTCTTGTCATCATCTTATTTTCATAACAAACTTTGCTTTCGTTTAAATTACTTGTTTTCTTAATTAGTTTATAATTATAGTATTAAATTAGTATTTTAATTAAAAATCCCCCAAACAAATATTATTAACAAGTCGTGTTTTGTAGTCGAGTCTAATTAGCTAATAAACATAATTTAAAGACTTTCGTGGGTTCGATATCCAGACTTACTTAGCTTTACTAGAGTCGATCGGTTCACTTGCCGGTTAGTAGTTTAGTCGAGTTTTAGAGAGTCTAGAGTATTATTTAGTGTTAATTTTTAGTTAATAAATATTAAACTACTTCAAGCACATCAAGTTTTTGGTGCCGTTGCCGAGGATTCTTTGCGATTGCGTTATTAGATTTGATTAGACTTGCTTGCTATATACGTGCTATTTGGTTTATTTATGCTTTGAGTCGTATGTGTCTAATTTTAAGTGTTAGTTATTTTATTCTATTTTCAGTTTTTTATTTTTGTGTCTTTTATTAGAGTCTACCAATTTTGTTTTGTGTGTTTTTTCAGGTACATGTCACATCTTCGTTCGCAAGAACCGCCGTTGAATTGTTTTGGACCTACTCCATTGAAGTTCGAGGCAAGTTCGTCTGAAAAGCAACCGATCACCATAGATACTTCACCGAAATCATCACCCACAAATTCACCCCGCAAATTCACCACCACCAAGTCCTAGGCCCGTTCCAATGGCCGAGAATAACCGCACCGTGTACCAGCAAGCTTTTGAAGGGTTCCATGGAGATCACTCACCCATTGTCGCCCTCGACATTAATAGCCCTAAATCGTGGCAGATTCCATCCTATGTCATGAACAACATCACCAATCACCACCAGTTCCATGGCTGTGAAAATGAAGATGCACCGGCACACATCAACCGTCTAACTCGTGTGTTCAAAACGTTCAATTTGCAAGGTGCTAACCGGGATGCGATCTTCCTTCACTTGTTCCCGTTTACACTTTCAGATCGTTCCGCCACTTGGTTCGATTCACAACCTGCTGGAACATTCACCACATGGAGGCGCTTCGCAATGCATTCCTCAAGAAGTACTTCCCACCTGCTAAGGCCTCTTGCCTCCGTGATCAGATCCACTCCTTCCACATGGAGCCAGATGAGGCTATTACCAAGCTTGGGAGCTTTTTCAGAATCTACTTTCCCGTTGTTCACAACATGGGCTCACACCTTGGGCCTTGTTGAGAAGTTTTACAATGAGCTTACTTACGAGGCTCAAGCGAGGTTCGACCCAGCTGCTGGGGGCAATCTGATGGACAGGAAGAACGTGACCGAGTGTAACGAGATGTTTGAAAGTTTCACACAATCTGAATACGCAAAGAAGCCACGAGGCGGGAATTCCAATCCGTCACCAGTACACCCTCATCTGCTCGAAGTGTGCACCAGGTTAATCTGGACACTGGTATGGCTGCTGCTTTGGAGAATCTCACATGAGAGATAAAAGAGCTAAAGACTAACTTGGATAAGTGTGAGATATGTAGAGGTGGTCATGGTACGTTGGATTGCCCGTTGATGAACAATCAAGATGTTGATTTTGTGCCGGTCAGAACAGGTTCCCTAATGCTTACAACAACAATCAGAACTGGAACAACTACAAGAATCAGAATCAGGGGCAAGGTAACTCAAATTGGCATCCGGCCGGTGGGGCCCCTGGTTTCCAAGCTCCCTATAATCGAAATCATGGACAGTATAACAATGAAGGATCTAATGGTCAAAGTTCGAATAATGTACCGGATCTGAGTAAGAAGTTGGACGAGATAATGCAGCATATGGTTACTAGAGATCAAGCCACTCAAAAGACCCTTGCCGATCATGATCTGCTTTTGAAGAATCAACAATCAGCTATGCTCGACATGCAGCAAGGCATTGGTGATCTTGCTCGACAATTGAATGAAAGACCCCCGGGACAGTTTTCAGGTTCTACTCAGTAGAATCCGGCCGCTCAAATAAAGGCAATTACTACTCGTAGCGGCAGGGTTTTGGGTCCCGAAGTAAAAAGTAAAGAGGTTGAAGTGGAAGATGAGGAGGTGATGGATGAAGAGATCGAGATGGAAGTACCGGGAAAAGTGCAGAACACCGCACCAGTCGCACCAGTTGCACCGCCAGTAGAGAAGAAGCCGGTTGAAATCCGGCCATCACCTTTGATTGACCACTCTCGTATCCCGTATCCCGCTCACAGCGAAACACCAAAAATATACGCGGGAGTATGGGCAATTTCTTGATATGTTCCGACAGTTGAAGATTAATCTCCCATTCATTGAAGCCCTCCAACACATGCCGAAGTACGCAAAATTTCTGAAAGACTGTTGAAGAGGAAGGATAGGTTGGGGGAGGTGTCATCGATTCCCCTCATAGGAGATTGTTCAGTGGTAGTGTTGAACCGTGTGCCCGAGAAGCTGTCGGATCCGGGTGTACTTACGATTCCAGTTTTGTTCGGTAGTGATGCGATGAGCCATGCATTGGCGGATTTGGGTGCAAGTATAAATTTGATGCTGTATTCTTTGTACGAGAAGTTAGAGTTAGGCGAGCTTACACCGACTCACATGTCCTTGTCATTGGCCGATCGTTCGGTTAAGTATCCACGGGGTATTATCGAGAATTTGTTAGTAAAAGTGGATAAGTTTGTGTTTCCGGTTGATTTTGTGGTGCTCGATATGGAGGCCGACGAGAAGGTTCCCATTATTCTTGGCCGTCCGTTCTTACGAACTGCGAAGGCACTTATGGATGTGTATGATGGGAAGATCACGCTTCGGGTTGGTGATGAGAATGTTACTTATGATGTCGCGAGGTCGATGAAGCATCCGAGTGATCAAGATGATTTCAGTGGTTCGTGCCACTTGGTGTATTTTATTAACTCGTCTATTGTAGGTATTGATAGCTGTTTCAATTATATTTGCGGTGCGGATCTCGTGGGAAGTAATGGGCTTGTCGATTGTGATGATTTGGGTGAGGATGAGTCGTGTGAGGACGACTCGGTTTGTGATGAGTTGGCTGAGAATTCAGGGTTACCCGAGATGATTGAGGTAAATGAGATTAGTTGTGAGAATGAGGTTGTTTCTGAGGAAAAACCCACCCCGTTGGAGTTGAAAGTACTCCGCTCACACTTGGAGTATACGTATCTTGACGAGGGCTCAAACTTGCCCGTTTTTGTATCATCCAAGCTGACAGAAGAACATAAGTCAAAGTTGATAGACGTGTTGAAGCTACATAAGGGGGCGATTGCATGGAGACTTTCCGATATTCAAGGTAATAACCCCGCTTATTGCACACACGGATTCTAATGGAAGATGAGTACAAACCGGTGGTGCAACCGCAAAGACATCTTAATCCGAATATGCAAGAAGTTGTGAAGAAGGAGGTGTTAAAGTTGATAGATGCCGGGATGATCTACTCGATTTCCGATTCTCCATGGGTGAGCCCGACCCAAGTTGTTCCGAACAAGGGAGGAATGACTGTTGTGATGAATGAGAGGAATGAGCTTATCCCTTCGCGTATAGTTAACGGTTGGCGAGTGTGTATTGACTATCGGCGGTTGAATGATGCCACCCGGAAGGACCATTTCCCGTTGTCGTTTATTGATCAAATGTTGGAGGGTTTGGTAGGTCAGCAATTTTATTGTTTTCTTGACGGTTTTTCAGGTTATTTTCAAATTCCCATTGCACCGAAAGACCAAGAGAAGACAACTTTTACATGTTCGTATGGCATGTTTGCGTACTGTCGTATGCCGTTTGGATTGTGTAACGCTCCGGCTACCTTTCAGCGTTGTATGGTGCCATATTTCAAGATATGATAGAGACGTCCATGGATGTGTTTATGGACGATTTTTCGGTTTACGGTAATTCTTTCGATCATTGTTTAGCTAATCTTGAGAAGATGCTGAAGAGGTGTATCGAAACAAAGTTGATGTTGAATTGGGAAAAGTGTCATTTTATGGTGAAAGAAGGGATTGTGTTGGGTCATAGGATATCGAGAGATGGTATTGAGGTGGATCGGGCGAAGATTGATACTATAAATAGGCTTCCTCC